>NW_017718723.1:0-666 GCF_001865875.1 Lupinus angustifolius
ATCCTCTTCCTCATCCCATCTTCGTCCTCATCCGCTTTCTCATCCCATCTTCGTCCTCACCCTCATCCTATCCTAATCCTCATTCTCATCGTATCCTTTTCCTCGTCCTCATCCTCATCCTAATCCTCATCCTCCTCGTCCAACTCCTCATCATATCCTCGTCCTCATCCTATCCTCATTCTTCATCCTCCTCCTCATCCTCATCCTCATCCTCTTCCTCATCCCATCTTCGTCCTCATCCTCTTCCTCATCCCATCTTCGTCCTCATCCTCTTCCTCATCCCATCTTCGTCCTCATCCTCTTCCTCATCCCATCTTCGTCCTCACCCTCATCCTATCCTAATCCTCATTCTCATCGTATCCTTTTCCTCGTCCTCATCCTCATCCTAATCCTCATCCTCCTCGTCCAACTCCTCATCATATCCTCGTCCTCATCCTATCCTCATTCTTCATCCTCCTCCTCATCCTCATCCACATCCTATCCTCATCCTATCCACGTCCTCATCCCAATCCTCATGCTCTTCCTCATCCTCATCCTCATCCTCCTCCTCAACCTCATCCTATCCTCCTCCTCATCCGAGTCCTATCCTCATCCTAATCCTCATCCCTGTCCTATCTTGTTCCTCATCCCATCTTCGTCCTCATCCTCATCCTCTTCCTTATCCTC
>NW_017718724.1:0-397 GCF_001865875.1 Lupinus angustifolius
TCATCCTATCCACGTCCTCATCCTATCCTCATCCTATCCACATCCTCATCCTCATCCTACCCTCCTCTTCTTCCTCATCCTATCTTTGTCCTCATCCTCATCATATCCTCATCCTATCCTCTTCCTCATACTGTGCTAATCCTCATCCTCATTCGCATTCTCATCTTCATCCTCACCCTGATCCTATCCTCATCCTCATTCTATCCTCCTCCAAATCCTCATCCTCATCCTATCCTCGTCATCATCCTCCTCCTCCAATTCCTCATTCTATCCTCATCCTCATCCTATCCTCCTCCTCATCCTTATCCTCATCCCATCCTCATCCTCCTCATCCTCCTCATCCTCATCCTCATCCTATCCTCCTCGTCATCCTCATCCTCATCCTCATCCTATCCTC
>NW_017718725.1:0-5508 GCF_001865875.1 Lupinus angustifolius
TCCTCATCTTATCCTCATCCTCATCCTCATCCTCATCCTGAACCTCATCCTCATGCTCATCCTCATCCCCATACTAATCCTCCTCCTCCTCCTCCTCCTCCTCATCCTATTCTCATCCTCATCCTATCCTCCTCCTCCTCCTCCTCCTCCTCCTCCTCCTCCTCCTCCTCCTCCTCCTCCTCCTCCTCCTCCTCCTCCTCCTCCTCCTCCTCCTCCTCCTCCTCCTCCTCCTCCTCCTCCTCCTCCTCCTCCTCCTCCTCCTCCTCCTCCTCCTCCTCCTCCTCCTCCTCCTCCTCCTCCTCCTCCTCCTCCTCCTCCTCCTCCTCCTCCTCCTCCTCCTCCTCCTCCTCCTCCTCCTCCTCCTCCTCCTCCTCCTCCTCCTCCTCCTCCTCCTCCTCCTCCTCCTCCTCCTCCTCCTCCTCCTCCTCCTCCTCCTCCTCCTCCTCCTCCTCCTCCTCCTCCTCCTCCTCCTCCTCCTCCTCCTCCTCCTCCTCCTCCTCCTCCTCCTCCTCCTCCTCCTCCTCCTCCTCCTCCTCCTCCTCCTCCTCCTCCTCCTCCTCCTCCTCCTCCTCCTCCTCCTCCTCCTCCTCCTCCTCCTCCTCCTCCTCCTCCTCCTCCTCCTCCTCCTCCTCCTCCTCCTCCTCCTCCTCCTCCTCCTCCTCCTCCTCCTCCTCCTCCTCCTCCTCCTCATCCTATTCTCATCCTCATCCTATGCTCATCCTCATCCCATTTTCGTCCTCATCCTCTTCCTCATCCCATGTTCGTCCTCACCCTCATCCTATCCTCCTCCTTATCCTCATCTTATTCCTCATCTTATTCCTCCAATTCCTCATCCTCTTGTCATCCTATCCTCTTCCTGCTCCTCTGCCTCATCCTCATCCTCATCTTATCCTCCTCTTCATCCTCATCCTATCCTCATCCTCATCCTATCCTCGTCCTCATCCTATCCTCGTCCTCATCCTATCCTCGTCCTCATCCTATCCTCGTCCTCATCCTATCCTCGTCCTCATCCTATCCTCGTCCTCATCCTATCCTCGTCCTCATCCTATCCTCGTCCTCATCCTATCCTCGTCCTCATCCTATCCTCGTCCTCATCCTATCCTCGTCCTCATCCTATCCTCGTCCTCATCCTATCCTCGTCCTCATCCTATCCTCGTCCTCATCCTATCCTCGTCCTCATCCTATCCTCGTCCTCATCCTATCCTCGTCCTCATCCTATCCTCGTCCTCATCCTATCCTCGTCCTCATCCTATCCTCGTCCTCATCCTATCCTCGTCCTCATCCTATCCTCGTCCTCATCCTATCCTCGTCCTCATCCTATCCTCGTCCTCATCCTATCCTCGTCCTCATCCTATCCTCGTCCTCATCCTATCCTCGTCCTCATCCTATCCTCGTCCTCATCCTATCCTCGTCCTCATCCTATCCTCGTCCTCATCCTATCCTCGTCCTCATCCTATCCTCGTCCTCATCCTATCCTCGTCCTCATCCTATCCTCGTCCTCATCCTATCCTCGTCCTCATCCTATCCTCGTCCTCATCCTATCCTCGTCCTCATCCTATCCTCGTCCTCATCCTATCCTCGTCCTCATCCTATCCTCGTCCTCATCCTATCCTCGTCCTCATCCTATCCTCGTCCTCATCCTATCCTCGTCCTCATCCTATCCTCGTCCTCATCCTATCCTCGTCCTCATCCTATCCTCGTCCTCATCCTATCCTCGTCCTCATCCTATCCTCGTCCTCATCCTATCCTCGTCCTCATCCTATCCTCGTCCTCATCCTATCCTCGTCCTCATCCTATCCTCGTCCTCATCCTATCCTCGTCCTCATCCTATCCTCGTCCTCATCCTATCCTCGTCCTCATCCTATCCTCGTCCTCATCCTATCCTCGTCCTCATCCTATCCTCGTCCTCATCCTATCCTCGTCCTCATCCTATCCTCGTCCTCATCCTATCCTCGTCCTCATCCTATCCTCGTCCTCATCCTATCCTCGTCCTCATCCTATCCTCGTCCTCATCCTATCCTCGTCCTCATCCTATCCTCGTCCTCATCCTATCCTCGTCCTCATCCTATCCTCGTCCTCATCCTATCCTCGTCCTCATCCTATCCTCGTCCTCATCCTATCCTCGTCCTCATCCTATCCTCGTCCTCATCCTATCCTCGTCCTCATCCTATCCTCGTCCTCATCCTATCCTCGTCCTCATCCTATCCTCGTCCTCATCCTATCCTCGTCCTCATCCTATCCTCGTCCTCATCCTATCCTCGTCCTCATCCTATCCTCGTCCTCATCCTATCCTCGTCCTCATCCTATCCTCGTCCTCATCCTATCCTCGTCCTCATCCTATCCTCGTCCTCATCCTATCCTCGTCCTCATCCTATCCTCGTCCTCATCCTATCCTCGTCCTCATCCTATCCTCGTCCTCATCCTATCCTCGTCCTCATCCTATCCTCGTCCTCATCCTATCCTCGTCCTCATCCTATCCTCGTCCTCATCCTATCCTCGTCCTCATCCTATCCTCGTCCTCATCCTATCCTCGTCCTCATCCTATCCTCGTCCTCATCCTATCCTCGTCCTCATCCTATCCTCGTCCTCATCCTATCCTCGTCCTCATCCTATCCTCGTCCTCATCCTATCCTCGTCCTCATCCTATCCTCGTCCTCATCCTATCCTCGTCCTCATCCTATCCTCGTCCTCATCCTATCCTCGTCCTCATCCTATCCTCGTCCTCATCCTATCCTCGTCCTCATCCTATCCTCGTCCTCATCCTATCCTCGTCCTCATCCTATCCTCGTCCTCATCCTATCCTCGTCCTCATCCTATCCTCGTCCTCATCCTATCCTCGTCCTCATCCTATCCTCGTCCTCATCCTATCCTCGTCCTCATCCTATCCTCGTCCTCATCCTATCCTCGTCCTCATCCTATCCTCGTCCTCATCCTATCCTCGTCCTCATCCTATCCTCGTCCTCATCCTATCCTCGTCCTCATCCTATCCTCGTCCTCATCCTATCCTCGTCCTCATCCTATCCTCGTCCTCATCCTATCCTCGTCCTCATCCTATCCTCGTCCTCATCCTATCCTCGTCCTCATCCTATCCTCGTCCTCATCCTATCCTCGTCCTCATCCTATCCTCGTCCTCATCCTATCCTCGTCCTCATCCTATCCTCGTCCTCATCCTATCCTCGTCCTCATCCTATCCTCGTCCTCATCCTATCCTCGTCCTCATCCTATCCTCGTCCTCATCCTATCCTCGTCCTCATCCTATCCTCGTCCTCATCCTATCCTCGTCCTCATCCTATCCTCGTCCTCATCCTATCCTCGTCCTCATCCTATCCTCGTCCTCATCCTATCCTCGTCCTCATCCTATCCTCGTCCTCATCCTATCCTCGTCCTCATCCTATCCTCGTCCTCATCCTATCCTCGTCCTCATCCTATCCTCGTCCTCATCCTATCCTCGTCCTCATCCTATCCTCGTCCTCATCCTATCCTCGTCCTCATCCTATCCTCGTCCTCATCCTATCCTCGTCCTCATCCTATCCTCGTCCTCATCCTATCCTCGTCCTCATCCTATCCTCGTCCTCATCCTATCCTCGTCCTCATCCTATCCTCGTCCTCATCCTATCCTCGTCCTCATCCTATCCTCGTCCTCATCCTATCCTCGTCCTCATCCTATCCTCGTCCTCATCCTATCCTCGTCCTCATCCTATCCTCGTCCTCATCCTATCCTCGTCCTCATCCTATCCTCGTCCTCATCCTATCCTCGTCCTCATCCTATCCTCGTCCTCATCCTATCCTCGTCCTCATCCTATCCTCGTCCTCATCCTATCCTCGTCCTCATCCTATCCTCGTCCTCATCCTATCCTCGTCCTCATCCTATCCTCGTCCTCATCCTATCCTCGTCCTCATCCTATCCTCGTCCTCATCCTATCCTCGTCCTCATCCTATCCTCGTCCTCATCCTATCCTCGTCCTCATCCTATCCTCGTCCTCATCCTATCCTCGTCCTCATCCTATCCTCGTCCTCATCCTATCCTCGTCCTCATCCTATCCTCGTCCTCATCCTATCCTCGTCCTCATCCTATCCTCGTCCTCATCCTATCCTCGTCCTCATCCTATCCTCGTCCTCATCCTATCCTCGTCCTCATCCTATCCTCGTCCTCATCCTATCCTCGTCCTCATCCTATCCTCGTCCTCATCCTATCCTCGTCCTCATCCTATCCTCGTCCTCATCCTATCCTCGTCCTCATCCTATCCTCGTCCTCATCCTATCCTCGTCCTCATCCTATCCTCGTCCTCATCCTATCCTCGTCCTCATCCTATCCTCGTCCTCATCCTATCCTCGTCCTCATCCTATCCTCGTCCTCATCCTATCCTCGTCCTCATCCTATCCTCGTCCTCATCCTATCCTCGTCCTCATCCTATCCTCGTCCTCATCCTATCCTCGTCCTCATCCTATCCTCGTCCTCATCCTATCCTCGTCCTCATCCTATCCTCGTCCTCATCCTATCCTCGTCCTCATCCTATCCTCGTCCTCATCCTATCCTCGTCCTCATCCTATCCTCGTCCTCATCCTATCCTCGTCCTCATCCTATCCTCGTCCTCATCCTATCCTCGTCCTCATCCTATCCTCGTCCTCATCCTATCCTCGTCCTCATCCTATCCTCGTCCTCATCCTATCCTCGTCCTCATCCTATCCTCGTCCTCATCCTATCCTCGTCCTCATCCTATCCTCGTCCTCATCCTATCCTCGTCCTCATCCTATCCTCGTCCTCATCCTATCCTCGTCCTCATCCTATCCTCGTCCTCATCCTATCCTCGTCCTCATCCTATCCTCGTCCTCATCCTATCCTCGTCCTCATCCTATCCTCGTCCTCATCCTATCCTCGTCCTCATCCTATCCTCGTCCTCATCCTATCCTCGTCCTCATCCTATCCTCGTCCTCATCCTATCCTCGTCCTCATCCTATCCTCGTCCTCATCCTATCCTCGTCCTCATCCTATCCTCGTCCTCATCCTATCCTCGTCCTCATCCTATCCTCGTCCTCATCCTATCCTCGTCCTCATCCTATCCTCGTCCTCATCCTATCCTCGTCCTCATCCTATCCTCGTCCTCATCCTATCCTCGTCCTCATCCTATCCTCGTCCTCATCCTATCCTCGTCCTCATCCTATCCTCGTCCTCATCCTATCCTCGTCCTCATCCTATCCTCGTCCTCATCCTATCCTCGTCCTCATCCTATCCTCGTCCTCATCCTATCCTCGTCCTCATCCTATCCTCGTCCTCATCCTATCCTCGTCCTCATCCTATCCTCGTCCTCATCCTATCCTCGTCCTCATCCTATCCTCGTCCTCATCCTATCCTCGTCCTCATCCTATCCTCGTCCTCATCCTATCCTCGTCCTCATCCTATCCTCATCCTCATCCTATCCTCATCCTCCTCCTCCTCCTAATCCTTATCCTCATCCTATCTTCCTCCTCATCTTCCTCCTCCTCCTCCTCGTCCTCATCCTCCTCCTC
>NW_017718726.1:0-533 GCF_001865875.1 Lupinus angustifolius
TATCTACAATGCAATTGCCACTGTTATTTAAAATATTTGCTAACATTGTATGGATTTTGTCACCTCACTTTATAATATATATTTTTTCTACTTGAACAATGTCCAAAAGAAAAGTGTGAGGTGTGTTATTTACAAATCCTCCCCAAAACTTGATGTTTTAGATTGACAAGACATTAAGGTACAATTTAGTATCCTACTTTTTCTTAATATCCATTGACATGACATTTGTGAATATTTGTAGATTAAAAAATAGGCATGTCATGGCATACATGAATATTGTTTGAGCTTCAGATTTTTTATTGATCATCATTCGAGCTTATGAACGTTAAATATTTGAGCTCGCTAAAATGCTAGAAAGTTCAAGAACTTTAATTGAGTCGGTCTTAAGTTGAAAAAATAGTTTGCAATGAACTTTGATAAAAACACAATTCGAGATAAGCTAACCTCTAGTCGAGTCATTCGCACCGTAATGGAAAGACTTAATTTTGAAATTGGAATAATCGACGACAAATAGTGTGAATCACATATCTTTT
>NW_017718727.1:0-995 GCF_001865875.1 Lupinus angustifolius
GATTAATTTTAGTACTTCAAGAATTTACATTATGTGCAACAAATCTTGCCAATGAGTTAATCCTTTAAATTTAAATATTTTAGTAAATAATACAATGGACAACAATTTTTTTGATGTGCGCCAAATCGTTTTAATTCGTGTTCTTATAAATAGTTTTCATTTGACTACAGTAATCTGATCAAAATAACATCATGCCAATGCCAACGAGAATGTGAGAATTAGATAGTCCAAGGTTCCAATTCAATACATAATCAGTTTTTATTCACTCTTCATTTAAGAAGGGTACAAACATATCAGGCATCATAAGTACACATGCAATTGGTGTTAACGCAATCACCCCGTATATTATAACGAGTGGCACCATACATCATTTCACATTCACTTTGACATCTTACAGGATTGCAACCACCTGTAGTAAGCCGTACTGTCTTTCTTCTAGGTGGTGGCCCCGTACTACCTCTATTTGCTTCACTTGTGATGAAAGTACCTGAAATTTCAAAAACAAAGTTACCACATGCAAGCATTATAAGTTTAGGCATGCTAACTCTCATCAAATTTTAATTTAATATGTCACATGAGTTTTCATTTCATAAAATAATGTACTCTTATCATGTGATATAAAAACCAAAGTGTCCCATCACTTATACAAATAGCATTGGTGATTAAACTGTGATATGTTTTGCAAATCATACATAGATAAATATCAAGAAAGCAGATATTGTTACACTATCTAGAATAAACCTGCAAGCAAAAGGAAAAGAGCGAAAATATGCATTAAAGTAAGCTTAGCCATCTCCAACAAACACAACTCAACGTCAATAAAAATGATTTAATCCTAATGTTTCTTTGCACAATATAAGCATAGTAGTGGAAGATGAGACTACACATTTATATAGAGAACAAAGTGATAGCAAGATATCAATAACACTAATTGCTTTGACTTAAAAACATATAAAAATTATAATTCAAATATTATAAATTAATATATTAATATG
>NW_017718728.1:0-5472 GCF_001865875.1 Lupinus angustifolius
AAAAAAAAAATGTTCATATTTGTTTGATTTGACAGTCATTACTTATTACTGAAGAAAATACTTTTATTATTACTATGTTTGGGTTTCTATGTCAAAGATGTAATTATACTATCTTTCTTTTATATTAGTTATTATTATGTCAAATTGTTTTTTTTTAATATTTAATTTTTAATTAAATTTTAACGAACAAAAGTTAAGTTCATGTTTGTTCAAAGATATTTTAATAGTATAGATTAAATCTTAAACTTGTCTTCATCTTTACTATAATTCATTTTAATAGACCTTTATATTAATTGTTGGTAATAGATGAAAGAGTTTATGTAGTTCCAGCCCTATTTTATATATTTATTTATTATAGAATCGTATTATATGTTATTATTATTGTTTAGATTTATTAGTTACATTTTATTATTATCAAAGTCACGACAGGATTCCACGGACAATGTGAGGCTAGACACTAATGGCTTCGTTGCCCTTATTGTGTCTACTGCAAATTGGCTGCACTTACTTGTAGAGACAATTAGGTTGACCCTAATTTCTGTGTTGTTAGAAAATAAGTTATTTGGTGTTTTTTAGTGTGTTTGAAGTGCGGGCTAAGGGATCTACTTAAAGATCAAAATACGAGAGTTTAGGATAGGAACATACTAGTTTTAAAAAATACTTCTAAGACTTGTCATCCAATTTTAAAAGAAAAATTGAATATGTTCCTCATTACCTAGAATTAAGAAATCACGCTGGGTTCCTCATTACCTAGAATTAAGAAATCACGCCGGGTACTGTTGAAACATAGGAATAGTAAGAAAAACAAAGAAGAATGAATGTCCAATTAATTCTTGAGCTCGGGAACAGGAATAAGAACAACCAAGAAAACAGGTTGGGGTATATCCAAAATTTGGGGACAATAATAAAAACATCCAAGAAAATAGGTCGATTTACTATCTGAACTTGTGAGCTATATAAAAAGACAACAAATAATGATGGTTGGGGTACCTGTGAAGCTAGGGAACAAGAACAAAAACAACAAATAGCACATGTCTGAGTACTATTAGGACATGTGAACAAGAATAAAAAAATAAGAATTAAAAATTATCTTTAAACAAAGATTGATGCCTGAATTGGATAAGAATGATCTTTAAACAAAGATTTTGAGCTCGAGAGTAGATTACGGATCAGGGAAGGTATTAGAACCTCGTCCATCCGTATTAAAGCGGTCCCGTCACTGATAACATGAACTTTTATACCCTTAAAAAACTTTATTTATTAAGATTCAACTATTGAAACAAAATATTTTATTTTTTATTGTTGTGTCTAACAAGAGGTTATCTTACTCCAACATATCCCTAGGTGCAATAGGAAATCAAGACTACGTAGTTCTGGTTCAAAATTTGGTTAATTTGTTTTGTTTGGTTTGGTTTGGTTTGGTTTGGTTTTGTTTGGTAGAAATATAACTTGATTTTCTATCGTCTTTAAGATAGGTGAAGCAGCAAAAGCTAATGTCCGCATCGCACTAAATCTTAAATAGACTTTTGAAATAATTGAATTTGAATTGTTTATGAGATAGAAGACGTAACAAAGCTAATGTATGTACCATATCTAAAAATTAAATTAAAATAAAAGCATAGATTGCGTACACTTTAATGGGATACCAAATATTGCTAAAAATTGAATGAAAATCAGAAATAGATAAATGATTGCAATTAAACAAAACAAATAAATGAATAAACAAAGAATTAAATTAAAATAAAAGCAAAATGAAAGGAATAAAAAAATTCAAGTAATTGGGGTGGGGGCAAATCCCTAATTTATCTTCTTTCTTCTCTTATGGCACGTCCTCTCCCCTTTCTCTTCTCCTCTTCTTCCCTAGTTTGCTATGGCTTCCTCCCTTTTTAATTGCATAATGTCAATAAGGTCATATGGTAATTGATATGTTTTTGTTGTATGTTGTGTGATATGTGTGGGTACCAAAGATCTAAGTATAAATTTTGGATATTTTCTCTTCTTGAGGAATCAAAGGTAGTTATTTATTACTTAATAATTATATTACTAGATAACATCATTAAAGTTGATCTCATTTANTTTTCAGAGATTGTGGATACAACTCTTCTGTCAATGGAACTTGAATATCCCAATCAAAAATTAGAAGAAACAAATCTTCAGTTAGACTTCTACCAAATCCCTTTATGTACCATTTTATATCCATTTATCAAGAGATTTTTGCTTAGAAAACAAGTACGAGAACACTACTATGAGTGACTCATGTGTAATAATGAAGTTTGCATATGTTTCTTTATCTTTTCCCTGTTACATTCTTTTCCCAAGTCTTTTTTATCTTCATTAAACCAAACCATCGTCTTATAATTTTTCATGGATATGAATTAGTTGAAAAGAATTACGGGAGGAATAGGTTTCATGCATGCATGGACTTTATTTATTTTATACTCCATTATCAACGAAAATCTTTTGGCCATTATTGAAGAGAAAAATAATGCATGCACGATGAACACATGGATGATGTAATGAATATATATATAATATATATAATTATCATTGACTTAAAAAAGTTATACAAATGAATAGTTCTGAGTGTGTATATATATTTACACTTTGTTTATCGGCAAAAGAAAATATTATTGAAAAAAATAACGGTTAAGGAAAACGATCCACCAAATCTAATAAAAATCTAACACAAAAAACACATAACAAATGGTTTAATACCATTCCGTGTAAGAATAAGAAAATCCCTCAAATCTTGCTTTTAATAGATTCCAAGAGTTTAGATAAATTAACTTCATCTTTTCACTCAAGTGGAAGATATAATTCTCAAATACAATCCAATTTCTAACATGCCATGTAAATAGTGATAAACCATAGAGAAATTCAAGCTTCCCTCTCCCTCCTAGTCACATGCAATAAATCTTCATGGTTTAGGAAATGTGTTTTAATATCTTTGTGAATAGTAAAAGAAAAGTCAAACCAAGAATATATTTTTTGTCAAATGTCATAAGATTTTGGGAAATAGAGAAAGATAGGGTTGACTGATTCCTTCAACCCTGCACATAATGCATAACTTGTCAAAATATTGGAATTTAAGGTGCTCTTCTTAGTAAATACAACTTTTGAAGTATTTTTTCATGATTATCTTCTAAGATAAACATATCATCTTTGTCGGTATATACTTTGACCGAAGTTTCTCGAGTATATATTTGTTACAGTTATCCTCCTTTTAGAGCAATAAGTAATTAATAAGCATTTTTGACTGAATATTTGTCTCATTTGTTATGAATCCAAATTCATGTATCAATTCATTCAGTTGAAAGCCTTGTTGATGCTAATAAATGATACAGTTTTTCAACTTCCTCATGCTCTCGATGAATGAGACTCCTTCTCTAATGTATTTTCCACATCTACTCGTGTTCCTCCATTCCTGTGACTCCCTAATTATGATTTGTTCAAAGTTAACTGATATAATCTTGTAAAAGAAATTTTTAGTTATGCTTCTCCCACTTATAGATCCTCCCAAAACATAATATCCCTTTTGATGCAAGACCTGTTCTAGTACCCTTACTAACTCAATCACTAGCATTCTCCTATCTAGTAAGATTCAGATTTCTTAACTCTCTCCACCAAGATAAATCCCTCTTCAAAAAATTAGACCCAAATGTAGGTCCACACCTTAAAAAACCATTCCTATACTTGGAACATTTGATGGTGTACTCATAGGTCCTCCAACATTTGTGTGTATCAATTCCAGCTTCTGTGTCGCATTTCATGTCCTTTTCTGCAGAAAATGAAGCCTTGTATGCTTCCCATATCGGTAGACAATGCATGTAGGAGACTTTGTTTCTATTTTTTCTTAGTGTACTGCAACTTGCTCATCTTTCATCAAATCCATGACAAAACTTTTGCCTTTCATTTGAATTTTGAACACCACTCTACCTTTTGAATCTTTAATCATGTAGCTTTTCTCTTCAAAACAAAATCTCATAGCCTTTTTTCATCAAATGAGGAACACTTAACAAATTTTGATTAATTTTAGGAACATATAAAACATCTTGAATTAATTTGAAACCTGTGTAACTATTAATTGTAATTGTTCATTTGCATTTTGTTGCAATATATGCCCCATTTTCAATTCTGACTTTGGAAATAACATTTTTGTGAAGCTCTCTAAAGAGTTCTCGATCATAAGTCACGTGATTTGTACAACCACTACCAATGAGCAAACTTTCTCTAGAATTGTTGGTGTCAAAGCATGATACTGTGAACAATTGTTCTTCTTCTGAGTGATCATCAACAGACGAGAATGTGAGAATTAGATAGTCCAAGGTTCCAATTCAATAGAGAATCATTTTTTATTCATTCTTCAATTAAGAAGGGTACAAACATATCACTCATCATAAGTACACTTATAATTGTTGGAAACACAATCTCCCACTATATTAGTATGACGTGAACCATACATAATTTCACAATCACTTTGACATCTTGTAGGATTGCAACCACATGTAGATATCTTTGTTGTCTTTCTTTTAGGAGCCTCAACTCTTTTTGCTTCACTTGTGATGAAAATACTTGAAAGTTCAAAAACAAAGTTACCATAGGTGTCACACCCCGATTTTCGGCTACATGAATTTATTTAGGATCAGTACTATATTTTATAGTTAAAAATGTAGAAAAATATTTTAAGCTCAATTACCTTGGGCTTTTGGATTTTTAATATCCAGGTTCCGGAGTCAGTTACAAGGTAGGGAAGGTATTAACACCCTATCCGCCCACCTTAGGCGATACCCTTCACCAAAATACATGACTTTATTATTATCGTTATTTATTATTACATTATCTGGTTAATTAATTAATTATTAAAATAAACAAATTTATTTATTTTTATTATTCTGCCTGACAAGATTGACTTTGGTCATACGTATCCCTACTAAGGGAATCAAGGCTTATGTAGTTCTTTAGTACAAAAGATTTGTTGGTTGACATTTATTTGATTTAATTTATGGTGATATTTATTTGATTTGAAAAAAAAATCTTATTAAGTAATTGCTAGGTAATAGATATTCTTGACTTTCTATTATAAAAAATAAAATTTATCATATGACAATATTATTATTAATATTATTATACAAATTATTAGTAAAATTATTTCTTCAATGATGGCAATAAAATTTGGTACAATTATCATACACACATTATAGAAAAATGAAGGTACTTACTTTTTGAAGATTGCAAAGGAGCATGGATACAATGTAAACGAAAGACAAATGATTTACTAGGCTCAATGACATGTCAGAACCAGATTGGCCAACACTGCAAAGAGTGGAGAATATGACCACTTGGTAGATCTGCATGCGTTAGGTGAGGAAGGGTGCACTTAGACGTGGATAATCTTATGTTCATGTGAGAGTAGTAATTTGGAACGAAATAGTGTACTACAATCGTATGATGTTTCAAGATTTAATTGCTTGT
>NW_017718729.1:0-373 GCF_001865875.1 Lupinus angustifolius
ACGCATATGTGGACTAGTATGATGAGCTCTTTTTTGAGGGATTTTTGTGTGTAATTCTTGGTTGTAATTTTTACATGGAATTCTTGTCTTTTTAGTGCCTTTTTTGTGTGGAACCCACCCTCTTCTTTGGTGAATAAGACACTCTATTTATAGACTATAACTTATCACATGTGCTTAACGAGGAGAATATTTTCCATTAATTGGTTAAAGGAGGTTAACGGAAATAAATCATATTTAAAACATAATAAAATTGATTTGAAATGTGCTTGATTTGATTTGGTTTGATTTAATTTTCTTATTCTCAGATTGCATACTTAATTTAATTGATTCCAAATCTCTAAAATATTAATTTTTCCTAGAATCAAATCTCTAA
>NW_017718730.1:0-2564 GCF_001865875.1 Lupinus angustifolius
AAACTTGAATTTTGGTTAACCTAATCACTTAGAGTTATGAACCTTTACAAATGGTTTAGTATTATTATTTTAAATTTTAATTTTGATTAACCTAATCATTTAAATTTAGGAACCTTACATAACATGTTTAGTTTTATTAATTTTAGAAAATTATTTTGAGAATTCTATATTTTTTATTTAAAAAAGTTTTGGGTTTTTTCTGGGCCAGACAAAAATGGGTGTTCATAGCTGCCCCTCTTTACTTGTTGCTTACTTAATAGCAAGCAAACCAAGGTTTGAGTGCTATTNTTGCCGTGAGGGACGAGAAATTTGTTGAGGTAGTTCCCACGTTCTTTGTGATGGACCAGGGATTTGTCGAGGGAGTTCCCGCGTTTGTCGTGATGGACTAAGGATTTGATGACGCAGTTCCCACGTTTGGCATGATTACCAGGGATTTGTAGAGGCAGTTCCCACGTTTGGTGTGATGGACCAGGGATTTATTGAGGCAGTTCCCGCGTTTTCCGTGATGGACCAGGAATTTGTTGAGGTAGTTCCCGCGCTTGCCAAAATGATTCAGGGATTTACTGAGGCACCCATGCTGTCAAAATGATTTAGGGATTTGTTAAGGCACACATGCTACCAAAATGATCTAGGGATTTACTGAGGCACCCATGCTGCCAAAATGATTCAGGGATTTTCTGAGGCACCCATGCTACCATAAGGAATCAGGAATTTGCTGAGGC
This sequence comes from Lupinus angustifolius, assembly GCF_001865875.1. Lineage (NCBI taxonomy): Eukaryota > Viridiplantae > Streptophyta > Magnoliopsida > Fabales > Fabaceae > Lupinus > Lupinus angustifolius. The sequence continues at coordinate 723 of NW_017718730.1, forward strand.
ACCCGTGCTGCCAAAATAATTCAGGTATTTACTGAGGCAGCCGTGCTACCAAAATGATTCAGGGATTTTCTGAGACGTCCCTGTTGTCAAAATGATTCAGGAATTTGCTGAGGTACATGCTGCGAAAATGATTCAAGGATTTGTTGAGGCACTCGTGCTGCCATAAGGAATCATGAATTTGCTGAGGCGCCCATGCTGCCATAAGGAATGAAGGATTTGTTGAGGCGCCCATGCTGCCAAAATGATTAAGGGATTTGATGAGGCACCCATGCTGCCAAAATGATTCAGGGATTTGCTAAGGCACTCATGCTGCCAAAATAATTCAGGGTTTTGCTGAGGCACCCATGCTGCCAAAATAATTCAGGGTTTTGCTGAGGCACTCGTGTTGCCATAAGGAATCATGGATTTGTTGAGGCACTCATGCTGTCATAAGGAATGAGGGATTTGGTGAGGCACTCGTGTTGCCATAAGGAGGTTTTTCTATGAAGTTAGAAAATTTGGTTACAGAATGTAGTGTTCCACATTGATTGTTAATGTAGATATTGTGTAGAAATGTATGTTGAGATGTGTGATATGCAATGTTTTGTTTGTATGTTTATGTTGATTGTAATGGCACTGTAGAGATGTATATTTGAATGTACTATTTTGTTTGTTTGTGCTTATTAGAAGAATAATGTAGGGATGCATGTTTGAATGTTTTGTTATATTCAACGCAATATTTATTTTTTTGTTTATGTTTATTGGAAGAATAATGTGAAGATGCATGTACAATGTATGATTAAGCAATGCTTTGTTTATTTGTTTGCGCTATAATGATTAATGTATGAATGTAATTATGCATTGCTAGATATAGTTATGTAGTAATATATATATGCCATGTATGATATGAATATTATATGTTTTGTTTGAATGTAATGGAAAGAAGCATAAGACCCATGAACCAAGGTTCTAAGGTATTACTCATGGTTTATTTTTATATTTGTTGGATGAAAATCTTGAACTTTTATAGACTCGACTACTGCGACCCTTGTTGTCTTCTATTGAGTGGCACCATAAATTTCCACCCATCAAAATCTGCCCCAGTTTACTTGAAGACACTTTTTTAAGGTGATCCGTAAAATTGCTCCAGTATAATATTGAGGATAATGACTAAACCCAGTCATACTGTCCCAATGTAGACTAGCTGAAGAATTACATAGTGTTGGTCTTCTTGTGATAATAACATTGCCCTAATGTCTTTATTTTGAACTCATGTCTTCATACAGGTGGTATTGCTCATAAATTTGCTCTAGTTTGGCTGATTGAAGATGATTAGTATTAAGCCTTCACTTTGAGGGTGTTCATTTAATTTTCCCTAATTACTTGAAGATGAGATATTTTTATCAAAATTTTATGAGCTTAGTGGAGTCAGCATTTTTTTGTCATGATGCATATCTTAGGCGAGTAAGTCCTCGACAAGGTCTTTTTAAGCTTGTATCGTGGCTAGGCTAAGGGTTTTGAAGAAGAAGATATAAGGCTCAAAACTTGTGTTTCTCATAACCACCTTGGTCTAAGATTAAAGCGATGATTTTTCCTGAAGGGTTCCTTTGGTTATAATTGATATTGCACTTGTGCCCTAACTTTTGCCTAAGATATAAATTGGGGGTTCTCATGGGGTTTTTGTTTTTTTTCTCTTTTGTTGCTTTTTTTTTTGTACTTTACGCAAAGGAATGCTCTTTGTATCATCTTATCCTTCGGTATATGTATTGTGGAATTTTTTTTTCTTTAATAGTTGAATGTCAAGGAAAACAATTGAAAAACTACCCTCCCCGAGTTATTGACATGTTGAGAGTTATTCAAAAA
>NW_017718731.1:0-13673 GCF_001865875.1 Lupinus angustifolius
ACTAGGTTATTGGGAGGATATTGGTGTAAGGTGGATTATCATGACATAGCATACATATATCGCATTTGTGGAAGTGGATTCCCACATTTGAGTTACAAACATCATGCATCATTAACATTATGCACATATTATTACTTATGGTTATGATAATTGTTTATGAAATGTATGTTGATACATTATTGTTTACTAGCGTGTTGACAGGCACTCTCGTGTCTGTCAACCCGCATTCTTATTTTCTNTTATGAAATGTATGTTGATACATTATTGTTTATATTAATAAATGGTGAGTTATGATGTCGGTTATAGATAATATATGTGCATGTTATTATTTGGAGTATGATCTTCACTTATGTGTTATTTAATTATAGTCATAATATCTTGTCGACGAATTATATATTGATAAATGGTGAATTATGATGTTGTTTGGGAATAAGTGTTGTTTACATTACATAGGTTGATTTGATAATTGTTTATGAGAACAATTGATGAGTTTGGTTATATTACTCATGTGGATTGAATAATTGTTTACGAGAACAACTGATGAGTTATAATGTGATATTGATATGTTATATATATATGAACTGCTTTTCATATCTGAGTGTAATATTCTGAGTAAGTCCACACCGTCAATGAATTATATTCATTAGATGTCTTACTCTCTCTATTTCTCTTCTTTTCTATTGCTTGCTTTTCGGACGTGTGCTCGTCAGATAGACAGTTTTGCTCGGATTTAGAGGTACCCGTCCGTGATGTTCCCGGATGGGGCATGAGGAATTGAGGAGAAGCAGTACCCTAGCTTTGGAGTTAGCCACTAGGAGTTGCTTATCATTTTGTGACTTTTGAAACACTGACGGCTTCAGCTTGTTCATGTCTTTGTTTAGTGTCTTTTGGTGATGACTAATATTTCCGCCCTTTCTTGTTGAATATGTATATTAAGTACTTATGATCTTTTATATCTATGAAGATGTATATTCAGGAAATGTTGTATCATTTCATTTATCGTTAGGTAACCGATTTTGATTTCTACGTTATATGTTACTTAAAATGATGTCTCGGAAAAGTAAGGTTTTTAAAGGGAAACAATTTTATATCACCAATTCAAAAAAAAAAATTTACTCACTTTTCCGCGTAATAAATAAAGAGTATTTTTCGGGGCGTTACATATGTACTATTGCGCTCACATAGAAAACGCCACAAAAACGCTGTTAAATGACAATTTTAAACGCTGTTGTTTTGCTATTCTGGCGTAGTGTTATTATACGTTAAAACATTTTATTGTTTTTCCTTTCATAATCTTTGTGTTGATACTAATAACAAATATATAGTATAGATATATAAAGGTATATATAGTATAGATATTATATAAATATAAAAATATAAATATAGAAATTATAGATATAAATGTAATGTGGCATATGTTGTTTTAAAAAATAAAAATATTAACTACATTAATTATTTTTTGTTTTCAATTTAATTGGAGAATCATATAACGAAATGAGTAAATAATGGGACTCTTTCTGGTAACCTAATAAGACAGAGGTGGTACCAATTAGATCATGACTTCCTATCTTTGAAGGAGAAAAAGGGGTTTGAAAGAAGAGTTAGACTTATCTCCATTATTTGAGAAAACAATTGTGAAAAAATGCACTAAAAAATTAAAAGATAATGATATTTATGACCTTTAATTTTCATTGAAGTTATAATTTTAACCTTAAAAATATACTACAAATACAACTTGTTTTTTCATTAATGAAGATGAGTCTTGCTCTTTGATGATATATCCAACATGTCGTATTTGAAGACAAACTTATTTATATTTTTTTGTACTATCATTTATGACTAAATTTTAATTTAAAATTAATGTGTTATTTACCAATTATATTTTATCATAATTGACACTGAAATAAAAGTAATATAAATGAATAGTGGATGGTATGTTAACTGTATGTAAATCTTTAGACTGCCAATATATAAATATTAAAAAAGTTTAAATTAATTTTTTAATTTGTGATCAAGATTTTATTATTAATACAAGTATTTTTCTGTTTGATGACAGAAATAGAAAGACCAGAGTAGGCATCATGATTTCCAGCATATCTAATGAAAATTAATCTAAGGGCCAAGTTTTAATGACAAACATAATTAATGAAAATGAAATTTAAACAAACGGGCATGAGACATCCTATAATGTATATAGTGACAAATCTAGGACCTATAGTGGGAGTTTGCAACATGTTAAAAAATAAAATAATAAACATCATCAATTATAAAAAAATGAAAATATTACTATCACATAAAATTAAATAAATTTAATCAAATAAACTATATATTTCATAATTAATCTCGATTTAATTTCATATTTTAAATCGTTGAATGATCAATTAATTGTAAATGTTATTGAATATTTTTAATTAAATATAAATCACTATATAATCATTCAACCATGCATCTTTCACTCAATTATGCAATGTATTTTTTCGCAATTTTCTTTCTACAATTATATTGTTAACTTCAGAAGAGAATAAACTAATGAGTAAACAATTTATCTTTCACTTTCAACCAACTTATCTTAAAAGATTATTAATTTTTTCAAGGAAGCAAATTCAACATTGTTATGCATATCATTGATGTAATTCTCAATTTGATTATCAAATATCATTAAATCATTTGAGCAAAAAACCATGTTGATAAAACTTTGCGAATTTAATCAGTTTTGCTATATCAAAATTACAGAAGAAATTAACTAGACTCAAATAATACATACAAAGAAGCAATTGCGTTTTTGTTTCGAAAAACTGAGTAATTCCTTAAATTACATATTCATGATATTATAAAATAATTCAACATAATAATAACTATTTGTTTTTTTATAAATCACTGCATGTCATTTACAAAATAATATTAGCTTTCTAAGGTTGCAATCATATACATACTTTTTTTAAAACAAGGGTGTGCATCTGCACACCTTGAGTTACATACATCACCGTGTCTCTGAATGTATATGAATATGAAACACGTAGAGTCACCTTTTTCCCCAACTCTCTGTTAAAATTGGAGACATGCATGAAAGAGATCTTCTTGATGAACTAGAAGTGTAAAAAATGAATGAATGTTAAGAAAGAAAGAAAGCTTAAAAAATAAAAAATAAAAGAGAATGAGAATCAAAACTTTCACTCAATCAAACTACATTTTTCATTATTGAATTAATTGAATTACAAATGAGATGCATGAAATTGAGTTACCTTATTGATAATTGATTATTGTATACAAAACTCAATTTAACTAACTGAAATAACTAACTAGATAATAGTTTAAATATATTGTGAATCAATTATACCAAACAAAATCATAACTATTTTAGCACTGCCTCCCTTACATATTAAAAGTTTAATCAATACATGTTACTCCATATGCAGTAAAGATGATTGAACTACCTTAAGATATTATTCTAAGGGACATGTATATTCCACCATCACACATTTTATCTATGTATCAAAAAAGAAAATACAATCATACATTTATTCATTTATTCATATATTCATACTATTAGTTAAAAAGTAATATATTATACAAAACTGATTTCATTATCATTCTAATTTATTATCAAAATTTCATAATGAAATGCATGATAATGTATAATAAATGAGATGCATGAAATTTTGATACCGAACGAGTGAAAAGTAATATAATGAAATTTTAATATATTATACATTCTAATTTATTATCTCACCATATCATTCCATACACTATTGTAAATCTCTCCATGTATTGTCTTAAAAGAGCAAAAATAAATTATTTGTAAATCTTCAAACATAATATTTAATCATTACTTTCATGTATTTGAAATCATATGGATTCAAGATTATATTTTCTTATATTTCTACGAATTCTAAAAAGAAAAAAAAATCTCACGCGTTCCTTATCTACATCAATTACAATTTCTATATCAATTCATTTTTATATATTCATACATTTCAAAGTCATCGGTATCAAAATTTCATTATCATTCTCATGCATCTCATTCGTTCATTCATCACATTAATCATAATAAATAAAAACCTCACTTGAAGAAATGGGGACAACCATCTACTTAACTTATCCTTTAAATAAATGGTTATTTTCACTCGATCACTATTATATTGCTCCTAAGCAACCATCTTCAGTGAAAAATAATGATAGAATCAAAATCAATTCGAGAGATCAAGTTAGAGTTGGCAGAACTCATGGAACGAAGGAGCCATGTTATGTTGAATTGGATTTATTGCATTTATCATTATATTTTCCATACTCCGAATCAGGCAGAATGCAACAAAAAATAGAGGAAGAGATTAAAGAGAGAAATATAATGAATGAGCTTGATAAAGACACATCAAATAACATAGAAGAGTCTCTTCAATGAAAAAGATTTAATACCATGCGAAAATGGTAACTTCTCATCTTTGCTTAATCCAATATTCCATAAGGGAACAAAATACATAGAAATGGATTGTCATTTAATCAGAAAAACAATCCAATCAAGTCTCCTACATATTCTATCTATTTCAATTTCTTCTTGTTAACATTTTATGGAAGTTCTAACTCCTCATATGTTCCAGATCGCATTTCAAACTCACATGCTCAATATTCAGTTGTCAGCTTGCGGGTTGTTAGCTACTTACATACATATATTCACAACATTGAATAAGGTATGTACTAGAGGAGTTCCATTTTCTTTTCTCTCCCAAGATTCATTAACATTGCATACATATGGGAACTTTTATACCAAAGAGGGTAGTCTAAGAGACACCAATGATTTTCTAGATATTTCTATTGTGAGAAATAGTAAAAGTGAAAATCTTGATTTACCATCTATACATGTTTATAAGTCACATTTTAAAATATATTTCTCTCATCATAATATAAGTGGATTTATAATGCTTAGATAATATTAAATAACTCATACTAAATATATTCATAAGAACTGTAATATACTTATTAATTCCTCCATATTTTAATAAAATTTTCACTTTTTTCATAATAATAAATGAAAAGATAATTTTAAAATACTTATATAATTTTTTTTGATAAATTTAAAAGTCAATTTTAATCTTGCAATTTTTCTCATTGTATTATACAAATATGGCATAGAATCGATGATTGAATATATATTATTTGCCCAATGTAACTGCTCGAAAATTTCTCCAACAACATTACCTAAAAATAGGTAATTTTTTTGGGTAATATTATAATATAATACTATTTTTCGTATATTCTATTCCATTTCGGGACATCACATTAAGTAACATAAATTGTGGAAAAGACAATAATCATTACCTGATGGTAATAAAAAACAACTCAACATATCGTGCAATAATTCTTCATTGAAATAACAGAAAATATTTGTATGAAAAACAAGGCAGAATAAAATCTTTGTCTAAACTGAAAACATACAAAATAGGTTGAGCCATTCAGCACACCAAAAGTACCCTACATTGATATCCGCCTCAAAAGCAAAATAGAAATGGAAATGGCTACTAGTGACTAACTCCGGTGCTCACGAGTGCGCTAGGGCACTCGCTTGGGTCCTCCTCCATCTCAGAATCGGAGGAGAGGTCTACCACCTCAATGGAGTCCTCTATACAGGCTAACTCCACATGGTCCCCCTCTTTGGCTTCCAAATCCTCCTCTTCAACCTCCATCTCTTTTTCTGGGTCATTGGACGCACCCTGCGACCTCTTCCCGCATCTGCCTGAAGACCGAGCATCGTATGTTGAGCAGCTCTCCTCCATGGTGGGGAATTGAGAATGTCATCTCAACTCCGTCTCCTAGTAGATGGCCCTACATCAGTGGGTCCGTGAGGAATCACAGACTGAATGGATGATACAACAGATGCTAGTCTCCGAGCAGGTAAAGTGAAAGAAGCTTCCAAGTCCGCATGATGTAAGGGGAAATGCATCATAGAGCCATCACAAATCATCTCCAGCTCTAAGGCATAAGGGCTCGTGTGGGCGTATCGGCGTTCGTCACTGCTCCATGTCCCCTCTTGGGACATCGAGAATCGGTAGCTCTGAATCCTCGCAGTACGGTCCATCTGAATGAGAACGAGAACCAAAGAGAGCACAAAGAAAAAGGAGTAAGACATCTAATGATTATTATTCATTGACGATGTGGAATTAAATAGAATATCACATCCACATGGACACACATAATATACACAATATATTTCGCATGCATAAATGCAAATGATGAATAATATTATATCTCATACTATGAGAATCAATAACCATGAACTCAATGTATGAATGCTATGTTTATTTCATCCATTCTTACACTAATATCCCGTCAATAAACTATTCGGAAATAACCAAGAGTACATGTCCTATAACAAGCCGATTTGAATGCACCAAAAATATTCCTCGCAAGGATATATGATTTCTCTATTCCAAAGAATTGTCTGTTTTAGGACGGTGTCATATCAAACACTTTTTGGGCATCCCTCTCATCGATCCTGATTGCAAAGAGGGGTTGTTAGAGATCGTCTAGTTTGCACTGCGAGAGCTGTCCAATCTAACAGAATACTTCATCAAGGAATACAAGGAACTCGTCTCACCTAGACTCGCCCTCAAGACTTTGCTGACGAATCACCGCCATCGCCGTCCCTCTCAACATCGCGGGGCTCGTACGTCTCCCGTAAATTTCCTCTCCACTACTTCGTTATTCATAATGAGTATGCACACTAACCGAGATTAACTAATTAAATCTTTTAATCATTATTTTATATCAATCGGCCCATCCTAAGAGATATCTCAAATGAATGCTTCTTGTGGGACCCGATCTTACATTATCACGTAATATAGGAATAACATCCCTACCACTACGAACCATCGTTGAATGATCCTGGGCGATCACATGGCTAAGCCTCTTACAATCAGACGACCGTGCTATTTGGTATCATGTAATCCTTTTTAAGCATCGCCTTGCTCATAACGTCATCGTCGGAATCCTTGCCCGCATAAGGCGCAAGAACAAAGGTAACTGGATAAGTTTGTTGATTTGGGCATCGGGCTCCTCGTCCGAGCCACAATCTCTCCCAATAATTAAATATACTTCTCATCTAAGTTAGGGTTATTATCTAAGAAATCAACAAATCAAAAGCAATAAAAAACATTGTATGTCTCTCGCCCAAGCGGGAGATTGTCGCTCAAATGACGATTTCATCCAAACAGACTCAATTCCCTGCCTAGCGAGAGCTTTGTGCTAAAACGAAAAATCTACCAAAAACTAGTCATAATCACCCTCTAAGTCTCGCTCGGGCGACCAGAATTGCCCAGAACAGGCGAGACGCCTGCCTCACCCAGGCGAGAACCACTCGCTCAAGTGAGGCTGGCTCGCCCAGGCAAGGGGAGTCCATTTTCCAGGACTACTTCCTCGCCCTTTTGGGCCACCGGATCAAAAATCTCTGTTGTTTCTGATCCCTACGTATTTTAGTTTCTCGAGTGCTATTCCTTCATGTATAACTACCACAATACTTAATATTTTAATCTATCCAAGGGCATATAGCTTAAGAAATCATTCATACTTAATCCAGGCATGCAATCATTTGGTTAAGTACGGGTTTAAAAACAACAAATATAACTCCCAACTTTTGAGGTAGTTGGGAGATCTGCATGTCATATTCGGACACCATTATGTCACGATGTATTCTCCCTCACCTTGGGTTGTAGAGGAGTTGATCTCCTTTAAGTGAATGTGTAGGTTGTCCGACTTTGAACGCCTCGAAACTAAACACAAAAAAACCAATCAATGATTTGCAATTTAAATCTTTTACCTACTAATTCTAAGGTAAAGACATCATTTTAATCTATTTTAAGAACATCCAACACTTTCATCCATCTAGTCCAAGATTCATATTCTTGAAACATCCTTTATCCTTAAAAGTCTCGTTCACGATTCTCATCGTGTTCATGGTCATTTCAACACCTTATTTACAAGTGTTGATCTCATGCTCAAAACAACATTTTAAATCAAGATATCCTTGATTTAAGAGATTTTGTGTAAGAGATGAGTATTTTTGCTTGCTTGATGTAACACCGTGAAAATTCGATATATTTTATTAATTATTTATTTTTAACAAAAATTAATTTTAGAAACTAATAGGTAATGAATTAGGTTAAACCGTAGTTGAGTGTTAGTCTTGTTTTGCAAATTAGTATTTTGTGGTAAATGTTCGTAATTTTTGTGACGAAAAAGTTTTGGGACTGCTGTGGGGCCAAAATTTGCCCGATTTCGGCCCAAAAACGTGTTTTTGATTGTCGTTGCTTGGAATCGAATTCTGATTGCGCCCTTGGCCTCAAAATATTATTTTGAGGATATGAGGACCCAGAAAGAGATGGAGTTCATGCGTCTGCAACAAGGAAGCATGACAGTTGGGGAGTATGCTGCCAAATTTGAAGATTTGGTGAGGTAGGCTCCCCACTACAATCAAGTGAGGAACGAAAGGTCCAAATGTGCCAAGTTTGAGGACAGAACTCAGACAATACTTGAAGGTGATGTTTGTACATTAGTAGATACCAAATTTTGCAACTCTGGTTAACCAGTGTTGGTTGTATGAGGAAAATGTGAAGGAAAGGAATGTGCCGCTGAAAAGTGTCGTACCATCCGGAAGTTCCTATGGTCCCCAAATTTATTGAGTAAATTACACTCACTGAGTTGTAGTGAAATTATACAAATACCCATCACTTTTCTACAGCTACACAGACCTCCTAATTTTTATACTTTCGTTACATTGACCACCCATGTATGAGAAATAAGTGTAATATTTTAAACAAAAAATGTGAAAAATGTAATTAAGTTAGACAAAACATGGTATATTTTGGAGACAAGTCTAAATAATAATATACAAGTCAATGTATCTTTGTTATTTTTGGTTACAAAATGCATCAACAATTCTTAAGAGACATTTTTTACATCACTCTTATACTATATCATAACAAACCAAAAATAATAAAGACGTATTGACTCATATTATTTGGACTTTCATCACAATATATCATGTTTTGTTTAACTAAATTGCATTTATCACATTTTTTTGTTTGAAAAATTAAACTTATTTCTCATGCATGAGTGATTCGTGTAATGAAAATATAAAAATTAGGGGGTCTGTGTAGGTATAAAAAATGATAGGTGATTTGAGTAATTTTTGCTAAAACTCAGGGTTGTAATGTAATTTACTCTATATTATTAAACATTAATGTGTTTAACATAATTTTAACAATATTTTTTACTTTGTAAATTATTTGTTACTCCATTTTAATTTTGGGGTGTATTAATTTCATTTAAAAAGTAAATAATTGATGTAAAAGTTGTATACAATTTGACTAAAATAATTTCCTTTAATACATATTGGAAACTGGATTAAAAATGAAGAAATATGAGGTGAAAAAAATAATTAATAAACAATAGTATAATTAAAGATTAAAGTATAAATATGTAATTGTTTCAAAAGGCCAAAAGATATGGAATAACGTAAAAAAAACCAAAGGATTAAAAAAAATTGAATATAGGAAGTATATCTTTGTTTTCTTAGTTAAGAAGTATACTCATTTTTATTTGGCCTTTCCAACAAAATTATGTTGTAAATATGATAGGCAATGTTCAACTTATTTTTTTATCCTTAACATATATTAAATGTTTAGATAAATTAATTACACTGGTTTTAATTATAATACACAATTTAAACGGTGTTGGTAACTATTTTTACAAAATAATTTTGCAATTTTATGAAACAATTATTATGATAAATCAATAATTCATACTTAAAAGAATTTAATTAAAAGTTTATTATTTTTAAGATTATGAACTAAGAATCATTACCGTATTAAAAGAGATGTAGATGTAATGTTGAAATATTGTTTTAAAATATAAAAATATTAACTACATTAATTGTTTTTTGTTTTAATTTAATTGGAGAATCATATAATAAGGACATGTGGAGTAAATAATGGGACTCTTTCCCGTAACTTAATAAGTTACATGTAATGTAACGCACCCAAAATCATTTCATATTTAATATATTTAATTTATTAGAAAAATGGGTAAATTTTTCTTTCTTTTCTTTTTTCTTTGTTTTATGTAACCTATAACTTACAAATCATTTCCACTTTTACCTTATTCCATTTTCAAGATGTCACATTTTCAAACATTGCAGAAATAAAATTTTTAATACATTGAAGATAATTAAATGAACAAAATTCTTTTCTGAATACTTCTCATTCATAAAATTCTTGAATAAATACAGAATTATTTACAGGGCGAAATCTAATCATCGCCACAAATAAAAAAACTGAAAATACAAAGAAAATGATGTAGGGGCATTGACATTACAAAAAGTACCTCACACAGGTTCCTATCACAACAAAACAAAAGAGAAACCTCCTAAACCGGAGGTGCACTAGAAGTCTCGCTAGGGTCTTCCTCCACCTCTAAGTCAGAAGAGATCTCAATGACCTCAACTAAATCTTCTATGCAGATAAGCTCTACACATTCATCGTTGTCTTCCTCCTCCCTCACTTCATCTGCTCCCTAATCCATCTAGGGGTCTGGGGTGTACCCCTTGGCATGGCCCCGTATGTCTCTCTTGGCGTCGCCTGATGATGAGAATCTTGTTTGGGCCAGGTCCTAACAACTTCTAGTACGCCTCGAGCTTCAGCCGGTACAGAAAGTCCGGCGGTTGCAGGTCTTTGGTCGGGAAAAGTGAATGATGCCTCCCGAACTACGTAGTAAGGTGGAAGATGCAAAACTGAGATATTGCTTATCCAATCCAGCTTCAGGTCGCAAGGACCTATGTAAGTGTGTTGATTACCCTCAACACTCCATGTCCCCTCCTGGGACATAGTGAAGCGTGTTGATGGGTCCATCAGAACATGCATACAAATACACCAGAAGAAAGGAGAGGGAGTAAAACATCTATGAAAAACTTGTTGTCGACGTCGTGGAATTACATAAAATAATATACCAAGACAACACAAGAGTACAAATATATCATGTGATCATACAAGCATATAATAATGATGAATGAAGTATAAAACTCGAGAATTTAGAATCAGTATCAAAGAATATCATGTATGCAATGCTATGCATTAGTCCACCATCCATACTCCTTTATCCTCCCAATAACTATTCAGAAATAACCGAGAGTACAGTTCCCATTACAAGCCGATTTGATCGCACCAAAATTATTCCTCGCAAGGATATATGATCGACCTGTTCCAACGGAACTGTCCATTTCAGGACGGTGTCGTATCAAACACTTTCTAGGCATCCCTCTCATCGATCCTAATTGCAATGAGGGGTTGTTAGAGATTGTCTAGTTTGCGTTGTGAGCACTGTCTGTCTGATCAAACATAATACCTCATCCATAAATACAAGGGACTCGTCTCACCTAGACTCTCCCTCAAGACTTTGCTGACGAATCACCGCTATCAACACCGTCCCTCTCAACATATCGGGGCTCATTCGTCTCTCGTACATTTCCTCTACACTACTTCATTTTTTACCATGGATATGCACCCTAACCGAAATTAGCAAATTATGTCTTTTAATCCGTCTTTTCTAGCGATCTGCCCATCCTAAGACATCTCTCATCAGAAATGCTTCTAGTGGGTCCTGATCTTAACATATAAATAAAAAGAGAATAATTTCGGCACCACTATGAACCATTGCTGAATTATCCTGGACGGCTCTCAAGCCAAGCCTCTTAAGGTCAGACTATCTCGCTGCATGGGCACAACATAATACTTCTCAGCACCACTGTGAACCATTGTTGAATCATCCTGGACGACTCATCTAACCAAGCCTCTTACGGTCAAACGATCTCACTGCGTGGGCATAATACCACACCATCGGGCCTCGCCTTTAACAAAAGATTCCTTACTTTTATTACTTTCAAGAATTTCATATAGTTATTTACCTTTACAACTTCTTGATGGCAAACATGCCATTAGGCTCTCATATATATGCGAGTTATCATTCAGACGACTTAAAAAGAAGTCAAGTCTGTATAGAGCCCTCTCGCTCAAGCGAGGGCACATCCATTTTTGAGGTATTTGTGGCTTAAGCGAGAGTTGTCTCACTTAAGAGAGAAAACAATCAGTTCTCTTGGTGCCTATTTTAGCTCAAGCGAGAGCTGTCTCGACCCGAGCTAAAACACTCTTTTCTCTAGACACTTCTCGCTCAAGCGAGAGCTGTCTCGCTTAAGCTAGAAGAGCGAGAGCTGTCTCGCTTAAGCTTTTCTCAAGGAAAATATTTCTCATTTATATCACATGTTTTTAAAATATGAATTTAACAATTATCACATACATATCATTCCCATAACTATCATTGAAATATTATAATTCAAGAGTAAACATGGTATTTGCATATATAAACATAACATAAATCGATATAAGAAATATTAATGTACTTAATCCAAACAAACATGCAAAATATTGTTGTATTTAATCCAAACAAACATGCAATTGATTAAGTATAAGCTTTCTTAATACTCAAGGCAACTCCAAACTTGTGATGGAGTTTGGAGGTCCTCATGCATATTCGGACACCACTATGTCAAGATGTTTTCTCCCTCACCTGAGTGTGTCGGGTCGTTAGGTTCTCTGTTTGCAGGTAAGCTTACTTGATCTGAACTCCTCTCGAACTCTTCATTACGCTAAAATAATGTTAATTAGTTAACTGACGATAATTGTTGTACTTACGAAATAACTTTTTACGTGAAGATAAAGCTTCTGATTTAAAATGAATTTAATTGCTTTCGTCCATCTGATTCAAGGTTGAACATCCTTGAATCATCATTTGTCATTGAAAGTCTTACAATCAAATAGTACATTTTAAAGTAAGATTTTCAATAAAACTTATACCGGAATTATGTCGCAATCCGTGGATATACACCAGGCTAGTTCTCAGGAAAGAGAAGTGGGTCGTAAAGACACCCTTAAATACGAAGTCTTTCCTTAGACGAAACATTTCTAGACATGTATTCCCACTTCATTACATTTTTCTGATAGTTCATAAATCTTATTTTTTGTAAGTAAAATATTTTTACCAAAACCAACCTTTTAAAATAAGATCATTAAGCTAGACTTATCATTTTCAAGGTAAGTCAATTTAAACAAAATCAATACTTTTAAATCAATACTTTTTAAGTAAATCTTACCATTTTAAAGTAAGTTCACTTAACTAAGATTCAACATTTTTAAATCATTTTACTATCTAATCCTTCATAACACTTTAAGTTTATAAAGTCATGACTTATAGGTAAATCTCATTATTTCAAGTATACTACTAAAACAAATTTTCATGAACATCTTAACACCTCCTAATTTTTTAGGAAAACCCTCAAGGGTTAGTAAGTGTTATTTTCATAGTCATTACAAAGAATGACTCTTAATTTAATATTTTACACTAAACATCTTTTAGTTATTCTTAACACTTTAAATTAAGTCAACTAAAATAAATACAACAATTTATTATGAACATCTTAACACCTCCTAATATTTTAGGAAAAACCTCAAGGGTTAGTAAATGTTAATTTCATAGTCATGAAAATAAATCTTAAGGTAAGACTTTCTACTACTTTAATATCCAAAACTTCATAACACTTTAAGTTTATGAAGTCAAGACTTTAATAAATCATCTTT
>NW_017718732.1:0-31872 GCF_001865875.1 Lupinus angustifolius
CAAGGAAGAAATTTCAAGATTTACAAAAGTCAAAAACTACATAAAGGTTCATATGATTTTATTATGACCCCCTTTAGTTATGCCTTCATAAAATACTTAAAGAACAAATATAAACTCTACTTTATGAACAACATAATAAAAACTCATAACTTTCGATGAAGTATGGGAAGAAGATCAAGAAGAGAAAATAAAAGACTACCTTAGTTTGTATAGGGAATTTAGTGTAAAAATGAGAGATTGGGGTGAGGTATTTATAGGAGAGCCTCACCCTCATCAAATCAGAAAATTTAATGCAAAATTAGTAGATTTAAACTAGCATAAATGATGTGTCTAATGGTGGTGGAGTGAGAGGATTTGTTGAGTGATTTAGGGGCTTTTGGAAGATTTTGCATTACTTATGTAACAAGTAAGTGACTCATGAAATGATGACTTCCAACTTTATTAATATGATGTAATTTCCTGATAAATGTCGTGTCCGAACATTTTCGAATAATTTCGTCCAGAAATATACAATCTCCCAATTTAGGATATTTACCCGAAACGTCGAAACTTGAATTTCGAGGTGAAAAATATCTAGAGATGAGTTACGGACAAACGTGCTGTCTATTGTGACTAGAAATAATATTTCAAAGTCAACAGCGAAATTGGAATTCGATTCCGAGTTATGGAACTCAAAAAGTTGACAAAAACTCGATAAAACGACTCGAAATCGTCTCGAAAACTTTTATTCTCCAAAAATCTTGAAAAAACAGGGAAAACAAGAAAATCATAATACAACTGATATTTAGCCTAAAACATTACTGATTAATTTTTATAATTAATTCATTAATACTAATTATTTAATTAAAAGTGTTCTGATAAACACGGTGTTACAACACACTTGGTACCAATTGGATCATGACTTAGTATGAGAAAAACTTCTATAAGACATATCTAATATGTTATATCAGGACAAATATATTTTTATTTTTTGGTACTATTATTTAGAACTTAATTTTAATGAGTTAGAGAACATATGAATACACTAACAATATAAAAGATTTTTACATTGTTATTGTATCATCCACCATTTAACTATATCATTATTGACTTTGAAATAAAAGTAATACAAGTGAATGATAAATAATATATTAAGACCATATAAATCTTTATATATATAGTACAAATGCATAAATGTTTCACTTTGAATTGAGCTTTTAATTTGTGGTCAAAATTTTATTGATCTGATTATCATGAATATATCCTCATAGAAGTATTTAATCTAAGGGCCAAGTTTTAATGACTCGATAATTAATGAAAACGAAATTTGAATAAAGGTGCATGAGACACTGTACAATGTATATGAGTATGAAACACGTGGTGTCACCTTTTTTCCCCAACTCCCTCCCTTGTTGCATATTAAAAGTTTAATCAATACATGTCACTCCATATGTAGTACAATGATTGAACTACCTTACGATATTATTCTAAGGAACATGTAACTTTTATTATCAAATATTTATATATATTATTCAAAAGGAAAAATACATTCATTTATTTATTCATACGTTCATACTTCTAGTTAAAAAGTAAAATATATTAATCAAACATTGAATTACACATTAATATATCATGCATTCTAATTTATCATCTTACCATATCATTTTATATGCTATCTTAAATCTCTCCATGCAAGATTTAGATAACATTAAATAATTACATATTCGAAATCATATACATGCAAGATTTTATTTTCTAATATTTTATGAATTTTAAAATGAAAAAAATTACACACGTGCCTTATCTACATCACATGCAATTTCTAAATCAGTTCATTTTTGTATATTCATACATTTCTAAGTCATAGGTATCAAAATTGCATTCTCATTTACTCATGCATCTCATTCATTCATCATATTACAATAAATAAAAACGTCATTGAAGAAATGAGGACAATAATCAACTTAACTTATCATTTAAATAATTGGTTAATTTCACTCAACTACTATTGCACCTAAGCACCCTTATAACACCATTCTTCAGTAAAAAATAATGGCAGAATCAATATCAAATCAAGAGATCAAGTTAGAGTTCATAGAACTCAAGGAACGGATGAGCCATGTTATGTTGGATTGAATTTATTGCATTTATCATGATATTTTTCATACTTCGAATGAGGAAGATATAAAGAGAGAAATTTAATGGATGAGCTTGATCAACACAAATCAAATAACATAGCAAAGTCTCTTCAATGAGGAAGATCTGATATCATGTAAAAATAGTAACTTCTCATCTTTGCTTAATTCTGTATTTTATAAGGGAACAAAATATATAGAGGTGGACTATCAATCAATCAGACAAATAATCAAATCAGGTTTCCTACATATATTACTTCTTCTCAAATTGTTGACATTTTTATCAAAGTTCTATCCCATCATATGTTCTACAATTGGCATTCCAAACTTGAGATGCTCAATATTCACTTGTGAGCTTGCAAGTTGTTAGCTACTTGTATAGATAAAGAAGAGGATGTTAAAGCTTAAAATAACAATGTCTATCTTAATTGTAGAAGTTATATCATGGGTTGGCAATGAATTGAAGTGTATGCAATTTATTAAATAAGTAAGGTAATTAGGTAGTTACCTCAACCAACTTCCTATATATAATGTAGTATATCATGTAATTGATAGATATATAGTTGAATGATATAAAAAAATTACTGAGTCTTTCAAACACAATTATCTATCCTTCTCTCTTTGGTTCCCTCTTTCTTTCATCTCAACCATTCCCATTTTCTACAAATCTTGTTAAGTAAGGATGAGAAGTTATCATTTTTACAACATTGAATAAGGCCTCTACAAGAGGAGTTCATTTTCTTTTCTCCACCAAGGTTCATGAACATTGCATACATATCTTCATGAGAACTTTCATACCAAAGAGGGTAGTCTAAGAGAAAACAATGATTTTCTAAATATTTTAGTGTGAGCAATAGCAAATTAGCAATGGTGAAAATCTTGATTTAACATCTATACATATTTATAAGTCATATTTTAAAATATATATTTTTCTCATCATAATATAAGTCATTTTATAGATAATATTAAATAACTCATACTAAATATACTCATGAGAACTATAATATATTTATTAATCCCTTCCTATTTTAATAAACTTTTCACTTTTTCATAATAATAAATGAAAATATAATTTTAGAATACTTATATAATTTTTTTGATAAATTCAAAAGTCAAATTTTTGATCTTGCAATTTTCCTCATTGTATTATACAAATATGACTTAGAATCCATGATTGAAGATGTATTTATTTGCCCAACTCTCAGTATGCTTATTAAATTTTGTTTTAAAAAGTTTGAAGTAGTGGGTCTCTGTTGCAAAGAAGCTCCATCACTTATTTTTTCTTACATGATATGATTGGTGATTGAGAGGTTGACTGATGACTAACTACAATTATATGAATTAAGTATGTATAAGGTATATAATCATCATACATAAATAATATATTATTTATTTTTCATTTATATTACTTATATTTAAAAGTAAATAATAAATAAATATAAATGTTGAATGATATAAAGAAAGTGTAATAAACTCTTATATCATTATTGTATAATTCTTTTCTCAACTTTTTATCATTGGATTGATATGTGAAATATTAACCTTGCCTCATACTGTATGCATACAATCATCAACGATTGATCCTAATAATATATTTTTATAAATTGAAGATAAAACCATATTATCTTATAAGTAAAAGACAATTTCTTCTTCCTTGAATTGAACCAACACATTGGTAGATAAAGTATATAAATCTAATTATGATTATCTATGTAGTTTGGAGTCTCAATTTATTTTAATTTATGCAATAAAACCCCAAAACTTGGATATGCATGCCCACCCTATAAATATGTGTCTTCCATATGGTGGTTGTTCACTCTTGTCTCCTGAATCATAACCAAGTAACCAACATTAATTTTCTGCCTAAAGATGTATTGTGAGAGTAAAATATGGTTAGCTTTGTCTCTTCTCTTTGTTGCAAACTACAACCAAAATTATGTTCATGCTGAATCCAAAGTGCCTTGTCTTTTTATCTTTGGTGATTCTTTGTCTGATAGTGGAAACAACAACAACCTTGCAACCAATGCGAAATCTAATTTCAAACCATATGGTATAGATTTCCCAGCTGGCCCAACTGGAAGATTTACTAATGGTCGAACTACAATTGATATAATTAGTAAGATTTCTTTATATATAGCTACTTAGATCTCTAATATCTTTGTTTTATTTTGAAGTTTGCATGCTCAATAGTTAAATATTTTTAGAAGAAATATGTGTCATGTTTTTAGAATGAATTACTGAGAAATGGTAACATGAATAGTCAATGAAACTAGCATCCAATCCTGGAATAGACATCACTAATGGACCACTTACAATACTAGATGTATTATCGTAGATTTGTTTTTGCACTCAAGATATTAGTATCATACCATATAAGAAATTAGAAAGGCCAGTTACATAAGTGAGATCCTCCAAATAAAGTATTTTATATACACGTATATTCAATGATTGAATCCATGGCCACATACTTAAATAATTGAGAATAAAATTATACATCAATAGTGCAAAAAAAAAATTACACTGTAGTTTTATCTACCATTGATTTACAATTACTATTGACTCTTAAATAAAAATAATATAAATGAATAGTAGATGATACACTGACTGCACATAAATCTTTATACTATCAATATAACATAGATATTACACTCTAAATGATTCAAGCTTGTTCCACTTGGATTAACACACATTAATATGCACCATTATAGATAACCCAAAAGGAGTCAATTCACATTCAGAATAGTCCAGTGCTAAATAAAGATTGTGACACATAAGACCAATAAATCTTTGACATATATAATTTTAAATTATTTTTCAATAATTCTTTAAATTAAAAATGCTCATTTCTATTAATATTTCAGTAATGGACTCCGGAGAAGTAATGGAGGCGAGCTGAATTGAAAGGAAATAGTGATACAATCTTGATTTAAGGAGCCAACATGACACACCTCAAATATGAACATAAATTAAAATTTTGGCTCTCAGATTTAGATCATTTAATATTACACATGACAAACATGGTAGGAGATAGTGCTCAATTATTTATTGTCCTTATTGATGGTCAAGTAAGATATAAGGATACAAATTCATTACTTTGAAAAGGTCATCATTCATTTGACCTTAAAAGTTTGAAGTAAAAGCTTATACCCAAAAAAATAACCAATGTAGACATATCTAACCTCAACATTATAACAAGAGCTAGAATGAAGATAAGCACAAAATGTACCTCATGGCTCATGCTATTTTAGAGTATGGAATATATGGGAAGAATTAACTGAAAAATAAATTTAATAATAGTTAATTGAATACAATTGTGTTAACGAAAAATAGAAGGAGAAGAAGAAGAGTAAAGAGAGGAGTTGAGAGTTTTGAGTTTCAATGAATGGTTACTTGATTAACAAGATATCAATCCTACTTATACAAGTTTCTATATATGGCTAACTAACAATAACTACCAAACTAAAAATAGAAACTTCTTAACCAAACTAACTAACTATTGATTACATTCCAATACCCTTCCTTAATCAAGAGTTATCATTTTACAAGTACACAACCAAGTACATAGCCTCTTGTTCTTAGTCAAAACAAAGAACCTTTAGCATGTTTCTCAATTTTTGAAATCTTTCTATCTTCAAGCCTTTGGTTAGCACATTCACAACCTGTTCTTCTGTTGGACAGTGGACCAACTTCACCTTCCCCTTTTCAACTTGATCTCTTAAGAAATGAAACCTTGTTTCAATATGTTAGCACCTTCCATGACTAACTGGATTCTTGGCTAAGTTAATTGTTGACTTGTTGTCTACCATTAGCTCAAATTTACTAAGCTCACCACACTGCAATTCTGCTATCAAAGATGTCAACCATAGACCCTGGCAAGCTGCACTACAAGCTGCTATATACTCAGCCTCACATGTGGAAAAAGCCACCACATCTTGCTTCTTGGAACTCCATGACACAAGTGCACCAAATATGGAGAACACATAACCAGAGGTACTTTTTTTATCCTCCTTGTCTCCACATCAATCTAAATCTGAGTAACCAACAAAGCAAGATTCATTCATCTCTGTCTGGTTGGAGAACAAAATTCCATAGTTCATGGTTCCTCTTAAGTATCTCATTATCCTCTTGGCTGCAATCAAGTGAGATTGCTTAGGATTAGCCATATGCCTGCTGATTACTCCTGCAGCATAGCTTATCTTTGGTCTAGTGTGACAAATAAACCGAAGACAACCTACCATTTGCCTAAAGAGAGTTGGATCTGTTGGTTTATCTGCTTCTTTATCAATCAAGCCAACCTTTCCTTCAACTGGTACAACTACTGATTTGCATTCAAACATTTGAAATCTGCTTAGAATATCTTTAACATACTTCTTCTGATGCATTATTACTCATTTGTGAGTCTTTTGAAATTCCATTCCCAAGAAATAGGCCAATTCACCTAAATCAGTCATCTCGAATTCAGACTTCACTTTGTTTTTTATGCTTAGAACTACAGATTCACAAACCAGTAATGACTAGATCATCAACATATAGGCAGAGCAGGGTTGTTTCTCCTTCACTTGATGAGTTTACATAGACTCCATGTTCTTTCTTGCATTTGGTGAAGCCAATAGACCTTAAGAATGAGTCTATTCTCTTATTCCAAGCTCTTGGAGCTTGCTTAAGTCCATAGAGAGCTTTATTCAATTTCAGGACATTTGTTTCCTTGTGAGCTATGTCAAAACCTGGAGGTTGTGTTATGTACACTTCCTCCTCAAGAGGCCCATTGAGGAAAGCACTCTTGACATCAAGTTGCCATAACTTCCACCCAAACCAGCTTGCCAATGCTACAATCAGCCTCACTGTCTTA
Organism: Lupinus angustifolius; assembly: GCF_001865875.1. Classification (NCBI taxonomy): domain Eukaryota; kingdom Viridiplantae; phylum Streptophyta; class Magnoliopsida; order Fabales; family Fabaceae; genus Lupinus; species Lupinus angustifolius. The sequence continues at coordinate 6,964 of NW_017718732.1, forward strand.
AACCTTGCCATAGGTGCAAAGACATCAGTGTAGTCATAACCTTCCTTCTGCAAGAACCCTTTGGCAACCAACCTTGCCTTGTGCTTTGAGACACTGCCATCTGGCCTGAGTTTCACTTTGTATACCCACTTTACAGGTATAAGAACTTTTCCTGTAGGTAGGTTAGCTTTTGTCCAGGTGTTATTCTTCTCAATTGCCTTAAGTTCTTCTTCCATAGCACTGACCCATACATTTTCCTTCATAGCATCTTGAAAAGTGATTGGTTCAGTTTCTCCCATTAGTGCAAGATGGATTAGATCACCCTCATCTGTAATTGCATCATCAGGAAATAGCTCATATTCATTAAGCCTCATATATGGTTGTCTTACCCTTGCAGGCCTTGATACAATTCTTGCAGAATCTGTTCTTGAGGTTGTGTTGTTTTCATCTGCAACTTCATACTCATCCTGATCTTCTGGTACATGAATTAGAGGCATAATTGAGCTTTTCTCAATTCTCTTATGAAGGTCATTCCATGTGCTCATCTCATCAATGTGCACGTCCCTTCTGAAGACTATTTGATTTGTCACAGGATTTAGTAGCTTGTATGCTCTTGTTGAGTGATAGCCAACAAAAATCATTAGCTCACTCTTATCATCAAGTTTCTTTCTTATTTGATCTGGGATGTGCTTGAAGCATATTGATCCAAACACTCTCAGATGCTTTACTGATGGCCTTCTTCCAGTCCATACTTCCTCAGGGACTTGATTTTTTAGGCTTTGAGTTGGACATCTATTTAGAACATAGGTGGCTGTTGTGACTGCTTCTCCCTATAGGTTGTGTGGCAATCCTTTGCACCTCAGCATACACCTCACCATATTCATTACTGTCCTGTTTCTCCTTTCAGCTACACCATTGTGTTGTGGAGTGTAGGGGGCTGTCACCTCATGTATTATGCCTTGATCAACACATAATTTCTCAAGCTCCCTTGATGTGAATTCCCCTCCTCCATCAGTTCTGAATATCTTTATTTGTTTTCCTGATTGTCTTTCAGCTTCTGCTTTGAACCTTTTCAAGTATTCAAAAACATCACTTTTGGCCTTGATGAGATAGACCCACATCTTCTTACTATATTCATCAATGAAAGATACAAAGTATCTATTCCCACCTAGTGAATTTACTTCAAAAGGTCCACACACATCAGAGTAAACAATATGCAATAAACTAGTGGCTTTGGCTTGAGTGTTCTTGTTGAAAGGATTTCTTGTTTGTTTACTGATTATACAACTATCATATATTGGCAAGTGTGATCTTATTTCAGGTAAACCAATGACTAAGTTTTTCTGGTTCAGCATCTTTAGATCTCTGAAGTTTAAGTGACCATACCTTAAGTGTCAAAGCCAAGATTCATCAATATTGGTTTCAGCATTCAAGCATTGAGCCTTTGCTGCGTCTAGCTTCACCTGAAATGTTCTGTTGCTTGAAAGGGGTGCCCTGAGTAATCTTCTCTTCTTGTTGTCATAGATTTCTAAGAAACCATTGTACAACTCCATGTTGAGCCCTTTCTAATGCAGCTGACCAATAGTAATGAGGTTAGTCTTCATGTTAGGAACAAATAGCACATCAGTTATGAGTGTTTTTCTACCATCTTGCATCCTTAGTGGAATATCCCCTGTTCCTTCAACTGCTACAACTCTGTTGTCAGCAAACTTCACCTTATTTCTTCTGGTTGGATCAAAATTCACTAGCCAGTCCTTGTGTCCAGTCATGTGATTGGAACACCCTGAGTCAAGGTACCATACATCACTTCTAAGTTTGCTGGTTGTTGTTGTCATCATTAGCTGAACTGCCTCATCATCAAAGTCTTCACCCTCTTCCTTAGCAAGATTTGCTTCAGTATCCTGCTTCACTTGATGTTGGTTTTTGTTTGGTGCATAACATTCAGAAGCAAAGTGTCCTAGTTTGTCACAATTATAACATTTTATTCTCCTCTTATCAGTCCTTTTCCAGTTCTTGGATTATTTTCCATCATTCCTCCTACTGAACTGATCTTGCAGATCAACTCCCTTTCTTGGTCCACCTTTTGAATCCCAAGTCTTGCTTGAATTCTTATTGAAATTCTTCATATTGAAATTTCCTCTCTTTGTTGATGTTTGAGTTTGCAGGGCTTTGTGAGAGGGCCTATCAGTTAATCTTTCATTGAGTCTCTGCTCATATTGAGTCTCTGCTCATGTGCTTCAAGAGACCCTTGTAGTTCTTCAATTCTCATTTTTTCCACTCTCCCTGATTCTTCAATTGCCACCACAACATGATCAAACTTGGGAGTCACGGTTCTCAAGACTTTCTCAACAATTGCAGCATCCTCCATTCTTTCACCACATGACGTCATTCCATTCACATGAGTTATGATCCTTGTGAAGAAATCTGCAATTCTTTCTCCCTCATCCATTTGCATAAGCTCATACTGCCTCCTCATTGTTTGTAACCGAATTTTCTTCAGCTGAGCAGCCCCTGCATAATGCTTTTCCAATGCATCCCAAGCCTCCTTTGCTGTTGCAGACCCTGCAATCTTCTCAAAGTGGGCATTGTCCACTGCTTGGTGAAGGAGACAAATTGCTTTACAATCTCTCTTTTTGTTCTGTTTATGAGCATTTCTTTATGCTTCTGTTGCTCCTTCTTCTAATACTGGCAACCCTTCCTCAACAATGTCTGCAACTTCTTGATAGCCAAGGATGGCTTTCATCTGAATGCTCCATCTTGACCAATTCTTTCCATCAAGCACGGGGAGATTAGTGACAAAGTTTCCTGTTGCTTGAGCCATGTTTGCAGCGGAAATGGCTTGATCTTTTTGTAGCTCTAGATACCAAATGTTAACGAAAAATAGAAGGAGAAGAAGAAGAGTAAAGAGAGGAGTTGAGAGTTTTGAGTTTCAATGAATGGTTACTTGATTAACAAGATATCAATCCTACTTATACAAGTTTCTATATATGGCTAACTAACAATAACTACCAAACTAAAAATAGAAACTTCTTAACCAAACTAACTAACTATTGATTATATTCCAATAAATTGGTGAGATAAAAACTTGATTGTTATTAATTGAATATAATCTCAATTATATAAATTGATGTGATGCATAACTTCACCAATCAACTCATTGTATAACATATTAGCTACCTTCTAACTGAAAATAGGAAGTTCTAAATAAACTTACTTAGCTGAATTAATCTATCATTGAATTAAATGCATAGAGGTTTAAATGTCATGCTAAGGTGCCAAAAGTTCCCCCAAGTTTGTAGCTCGGAAGAGTTGTTGCAAGAACCTCGTGCATTGAGCTACTTCTCTATTTTCTTCATTAATTATTTTTGTTAAATTCAGACTAATGCCTGCATATTTCAGCACAAATTCTTGGATTTGAGAACTTCATCCCACCCTTTGCAAATACAAGTGGTTCAAACATATTCAAAGGTGTAAACTATGCATCTGGTGCAGCTGGGATTCGTGAAGAGACTGGTGGAAATAGAGTATAAACAAATCAAATAAATTTTTTCTGCGATTACTTGTTTATCTTTATCTTCAATTTTTTTGGTGGATGGTTATAGGATATGTATTACAATATTCTTCCATGTTACTAAATTAGTGTTACACACTGCAGGGTGCTCATATAAGCTTGGGGTTACAATTAGAAAATCACAGAGTCATAGTTACCCAAATTGCTTCCAAACTTGGAGGTCTTAAAAAAGCTAAGGAGTACCTTAGCAAATGCTTGTATTATGTGAACATAGGGAGCAATGATTACCTAAACAATTACTTCCTTCCTGAGTACTACCCGACAAGCACTATCTATACCCCTGAACAGTATGCAGAAGCTCTTATTGATGAATTAATTCTTAATTTACAGGTACCATTCAAAGCACTTTGTTTAAATTTTGCTTGTATTCCACAAAGTGATTAGGAGTTTCAGACTATAAGGGTATGTTTGGTTTGCTAATACATTTTGTTAGAGTTAAGTGTGAATTTGAAGTCTCATATTAATTATGCATGAACCATGAATAATTGAAAGCCATATAAATATAATGTTTTAAGATTTTAAGTTAAGTAATTGTGATGTCTATTCTACTTATTATTATTCTTCCTTGATCTATTGATTATAATGGATCTCCTTGATAATAACTTGTTTCTAAATTTTCATTACATTATTCATTAATATAATATGTGTCACTTTATTTTCATTTTGGTAAAAAAAAACAATTTTTATGGGAAATAAAAAAGGAAAGTTGTATTAAGAGGACATAAAATAGAATGAAAACAATGTGACATGCTTGTATCTATTGATAAAAATAAGTAATTAAAAGATGAAAGTTTCCTTAAATCAAGCAGACTCTTAAATAATATATTAATTGAATATCAATTATTCAGTATAATTTAACAGAAAAAAAATTGATTTTTTGTAAACAGGCTCTGCATGATGTTGGAGCAAGAAAGTATGTGTTGGTTGGATTGGGAAGTTTAGGCTGCATTCCACTCCGTATTTCTGATGGATCCTGTTTTCAACCTCTGAATAGTGCATCACTTATTTTTAGTGAAAAGCTTAAATCTCTGGTGGATCAATTAAATAACGAGACATCAATTAATTCAAAATTCATCTTTTTAAACAGCACAACCAGCGCTGTAATCGATGCAAAGGGTAACAATTTTAGTTTTTTTAATTATACTTCAGTTCAAGTCTCTATATTAAAAAACTTAGTTCTCTTGATAGTACCTAGTATCTACTACAATACAACATGTTATTCTCTCTTGTGAGCTTATGTTAATGACTAAAAAAATTGATCCTTGTCATCATGCAACATATATAACCATGGTTGTGGATCTCAGGATTTACAGTTACGACCGTTGCTTGCTGCATATCGGGGTCATATGGTGAGTGTATTCGCAATCAAAGGACATGTCCTAATAGGAGGGAGTATGTATTTTGGGATGAAAACCATACCACTGATGCTTGGAACATAGTCACTGCAACGATTTTTTATAATTCTTCTTATCCCGACTCAACATATCCATTGAATATAAAGCAGTTTGTTGAACAAGATATTATGATGAAATCTGAGTTCATAAAGGAGTTCATATCACAGCCCAGTCATTTATATGCAGATGAATAAGTTGAGTTAAATATGTACTACATAAGAATCAAGTACTTGGAATAAACAAAATGAGTAAATTGGATATTATGCCTACAATTTAATCTAATTTGTATTGGAAAGTCATGTTTATGCTAGGTTCATACAATTAGATACATTATCTTCTATCAAGTATATTTGGTAGAAGTTAAGTTGAATAATGGTGATCTTTCTTATAATCTTTATGTACTTAATTGAAATTATGGTATGCTCTCTACAGTTGTTTTAAATTGCATGTGCATTATAATGGATGTTGGTTCAAGTGTTACATGTTTGATTCCTCTTAAACAAGGTCTTGAGTTTGAATCTTATGGATAGAAAAATACTCATTCGGAGAGTTAGTCCCACATACCTATGGATGTTTCTAGCTCGGACATGATTGCCTTAAGTGCGAGAATACTTACGGGAAAGATATAAATTATTCCACTTTATTGATTTAATTTCTAAATAAATTTTAACATTGAATCAAATGTCAAATTAAGGTACCACCCTTTGTCCATTTATGAGTACAGCCTTATCACTTAATGTGATCGTTAACTTTTATAATGGGCACATGTTTCCTAGGGCAGAAAAAAATGGGATGATAATATTTCTTTTTAATAAAACTAAAAGTGAATACTTACTTTGATCTTTATCATTTTTGCGTATACAAATTTGATTCCCAAAAAAAATAGTAAAAAATAATAGTCAAATTAGTTTTCAAATGATAAACCAATCCTAATACTGATACGATACAATAATTATATTGGTCAGACAATCATACCGATCAAAACTGACGAAAATCGGTCAAACCGACCTGTTTTCAACAGAACCATACCAGATGTACCAACAAGTTTCATTTAAAATTATTTTAAATCAAAATGACTTATTTTTACCAAAATGTTGGTATAGGAGATCAAAGACACTACTAGTACATTTTTATACTTCTTAAACATGATTTACCATCAAGTGATACATTTTTGTTTTAACAAATTTTATAAATAAAAATTGTTATAGTCTTCTTTATTAATTTTTCAACAATATTGTTAGTATAAAATATGTGTATATCTAATTCACTGGTATGCAGTTTAAACATTGAACTATCGGTTAAACCGCTTTACCACTACATCAGTACCTTAACTAACTTGATGATCAATACGATATTAATAACATTGAGTCAAATATTATGAATATGAGTCAAATATAGTCCTTATAAGGGATCATAAAAATGTTAAAATAACTAATTTGATTCACATTTTATATTTTTGTAGATTATTACGTGTTTTTCAATTTTCAAGGACTAAATTGGTGCCCACAAGAAATTTATTAAAACAAAATATGTCTTTACTCTAAAAATAAATCAATTAATAAGATAATGTATTGACATCTAATTTCCAACATAGTAACAATTACAACAATTAATAATAAAATTAGACATCAAACAAAATTAGAAGTTTATATATAGATATTAAATTATTGTTGTTTTTGGACTCATTTTCATGTTGGGCACTAGGCTATTAGACACCCTGCTCTCCTTATACGATATGGTTCAAACTTGCATACTATCATATAATAGAAATTTATAGAACCTAGAAATATGTTGTGAGGTAAGTATCCTATAATAATAATTTATAGAAAATTGAAATATATTGTGAGGAACATCGAAATTGTCTCTCATGTAGGACTATTTGCCGGCAAGCCTTCCACCACTCATATGACAAGTGGAACTCACTTGTATCAAGACTCCAGTAAGCCTTATCATGTTGCTCTTGCTTATCGAAGGTTCGTAGGCAGGATGATATACTTGACCAATAAAAGACCATATATAGCTTTTGTGGTTACCAATTAGCTCAATTCATGGCCAATCCTACTTCTATTCATCACGATTCTGCCTTGAAGGTCCTTAGATATCTCAAGTGAACACATGCATTAGGAATTTTCTTCCTAGCGAGTTCCACAATTCGTTTAGAAGACTATAGTGATAGTGATTGACCTTCTTGTCCATATACAAGGCATTCTGTTAGTGGATATTGCATATACTTTGGCAAGTCACTCATCTCTTGGAAATCCAAGAAGCAAAGAACAATATCTAGAAGTTCATTTGAGGTAGAATACAGAGCAATTACAATTACAACTTGTGAGACTAAATGGTTATCTTATTTACTTTAGGACCTCCACCTTCTACCTCATACTCCATCAACCATGTATTATGATAATCAATCTGCTCTCTATATTGCCCTAAACCTAATATTTCATGAAATAACAAAATACATTGAACTTGATTGCCATACACGGAGAGAAGAATGTGCTAAGGGATATCTAAAGCTTCTCCTTATTGCTTCAAATTTACAACTTGTAGAAGTCATCACTAAGCCTCTTGGTCCTAAAGAGTATGTTGAGATTCATCTCAAGTTGGGTCTCTACAATTTTTGTGCTCTAGCTTGCGGTGTGGTAATATTCAAGCCTCGGTTAGACACCACGGTACCTTGGTCAGAAACAAGCATTGTGACCATGACAATTGATGCACATGGCTCAATAAATGATATGTGCATGACACGGTTAGAAGCCACACACTAGATTCACAAACTTCGGTCAGATAGGTCATGCATGCCTTAGTCAGATTCACAGAGGCTTCGATCATGAAGGCATGATTGGCTCAGTTAGAGGCCAACCTTGGTACAACAGAAACCTCGACCATGAATGTCAAGTTGACTTGTTATAGGCCGACCTTGGCACAACAAAACCCTCAATTATGAAGGTTAGGTTGGCTCTATTAGAGGCCAACCTTGGCATAATCACATAGGTTGGGTTGGCTCGATCCTAGGCCAACCACGTCGCACCAAAATAGATCAATATGGGTTGCTCACGTTAGAAGCAATCTCATTTACCTTTGTTAGTTAGGATATTTTAGTGATATTTTTTTGGATAGTTAGGATCGATTTTCCTTCTATAAATATCCTCTATGTAACTCATATAAATAAATAAACTTAATTTATTCAAACTCAAATATAAATCACAAGACCTAATTTGGTTCTTGATTCATCTTCTTCATTCACGAGCTTTCATTCCTCATTCATTTTTTTCTTCATCTTTTCTGTTAATTTTACCAAAGTTATATCTTCTCATATGTTCGAGAATTGCATTTTAAGCATGACATGCTCAATATTCACTTATCAACTTGCTAGGTTGTTATCTCATGTGTTGGCTATTAAAGTGTATGTAATTTATTAAGTTAGGTAATTAGGTAGTTACCTCAACCAACTTCCTATATAATGAAGTATCTCATATAATTGATTGTTAGTTGAATGATAATAAAAATTTATTGATTCTTTCAATCACAATTATCTATGCCTTCTCTCTTTGGTTTCCTCTTTTTTTATATCTCAGCCATTTCCGTTCTCCAAAAGACTTGTTAAGAAAGGTTGAGAAGTTAGGATTTTCACAACATTGAATAAAGTCTTTACTAGAAGGGTTCCATTTTCTATTCTCCACCAAGGTTCATCAACATTTCATGAGAAATTTTGTAGATCTTTCTAGTATGAGTAATAGCAAAGATGAAAATCTTGATTTAACATCTATGCATATTTATAAGTCGCATTTAAAAAATATTTTTCTCGTGATAATATAAGTCGTTTTATAATATTAAATAACTTATACTAAATATACTCATAATAACTATAATATATTTATTAATCCTTCCATATTTCAATAAAAAATTCACTTTTTTCATAATAAATGAAAACATAAATTAAGTGGGTCCCTATTACAAGGAAACTCCATCTTTTATTTTTTCTTACCTAATATGATTGGTGATTGAGAGGTTGACTAATGACTCACTAATAACTCATTGATGACAATGATATTTTTTTTGTTTCCCACAAGGATCACCGCACTGAGGCAACCGAATTGGGAATATCCACATTTATGTAGGGCTAACTCTTTGAGCTGATGTTTTTTCCATTTACAAGACTCGAACCCAAGACTTTGCTTAAAGGAAATTAAGCATGTACCACTTGAACTAGCACCTGTTGATCGATTATGAGTTAAGTATAAAGTATATGATCATTATTCATTTTCATCATTAGAATAGAAAAATATATACATAAACAATATCATTCATTATTCATTTGTATTAATTTTATTTAAAAGTTGATGATGATTGAGTACAATATTGGATGATATAATAAAAGTATAACAAACTCTTACACCATTAATATATAATATTGTTCCCACCTTTTTATCGTCTGATTGATATGTGAAATATTAACCTTGCCTAATATTGTATGCATAAAATCAAGGATTGATACTAATAATATATTTGTATAAATTGGAGATAAAAACCATATTATCTGATAAGTATAAAGACATAATTTCTTCTTACTTGAATTGAACCACACATTGGTAGATAAAGAATATAAATCTTATTATGATTATATTTGTACATTAGAATAAGACTGGCAAGAATCAAATCAACTCGTTATTCGTTCGAAATTTGATTCATTATTTAACTTGACAAATTTGGTTCATGAACCAAATGAGCCGAACTTGAGCTGAAAATTGAACTCATTATATAAACGAGCTGAAAATTGAACTGAATATAATTTTACTCTTTAGATTCATGAACTAGTTTGATATATTTATTTATTTATATATATAATATTATATTATATATTATATTTTTATTTATTATATATTATATATATTATATATTATATAAATATTATTTATATATAGTAATATAAAACTAATTTTTTTATGTTTATTATTATTATACCATGTATGTGCAATATTTTTATGTTTATTGTTGTTATATTTATATATATAAATTTGTCCAATATTTTTTTAGAAATGAATTAATTATTTAAGTTGTCTGAATGATACAACTTGAATTAATCTGAAAAGTTTGTGAACTTTAATTGATGCGAACTCGAGCAAAAAAATAACTCTCATCAAACTCGAACCGAATTTCGAGTTAAACAAATCCTTATTGAACTAAACCGAGTTGATATCTGATTCTTAATTCAACTTGTTTCTAGTGATGCTTTGGAGTCTCAACTTATTTTAATGTATGCAATAACACCCCAAAACTTTTATGCCCACCCTATAAATATGTACATTGTAGAGGTCTGATCAGTCATAACCAAGTAACCAACATTTAATTTTCTGCCTAAAGATGTATTGTGAGAGTAAAATATGGTTGGCTTTGTCTCTTCTCTTTGTTGCAAACTACAACCAATATTATGTTCATGCAGAATCCAAAGTGCCTTGTCTTTTTATCTTTGGCGATTCTTTGTCTGATAGTGGAAACAACAACAACCTTGCAACAAATGCAAAATCTAATTTCAAACCATATGGTATAGATTTCCCAGCTGGCCCAACCGGAAGATTTACCAATGGTCGAACTACAATTGACATAATTAGTAAGATTTCTTTATAACTACTTCCATATCTATTCTTTTTTTTGTACTATCAATAATATTTACTTACCTTATAAATAAAAATTAATCTCTTTCGGATTGTGCGACTGTCCCTTCCAACAAGTGACGTTCTCAAAAAATGAATCATTGATTTTTTGGTATTTCTGGAGATCGAATGAAACCTTATACTACTAAATTAACGTCTTGTTGTTCTAATCTCTTAGTTCTTATTTTTGAACTTTGCATGGTCAATAGTTAAATATTTTTAAAAGAAATATGTGTCATGTTTTTAGAATGAATTCCTCAGAAATGGTAACATGAATAGTCAATGAAAATAGTAGATGCAACATTATTGATTTGTTTTTGCCCTCAAGATGTTAGTATCATACCATATAAGAAATTAAACTTCTTCAGGATAAGGCTAGTTACATAAGTGAGATCCTCCAAATAACGTATTTTATATACACGTGTATTCAATGATTGAGTCCATAGCCACATACTTAAATGATTCAAGTTACACCACATTGATATACAAGATTATATATAATCAATTCATATCCTCTCCATAATTTGATAATCCAACACTGAAGGAATATTATGACACATAACACAAATAATTCTTGAGTAGAAATGATTTTAAATTATTTTTCAATAATTTTTTAAATTATAAAAGTTCTTCTTCTCTTAATATTTTACTAATGGACTTTCGAGTAATATTAGAGAGGAGTAGAACTCAAAAGAATACTACTACAATCTTGATTTAAGGTGCAAAGATGACACACCTCTGATTAATATAAACTAAAATTTTTGCTCTCAGATTTGGATTTTTTCATGTTACACATGATAAACATGCTAGGAGATACCGCTCAGTTATTTATTACCCATACTGATGATCAAGTAAGATAGAAGGATACACATTCATTACTTTGAAAAGGACATCATGCATGTGACCTCAAAAGTTTAAAGTAAAGCTTATACCCAAAAAAAATTAATCAATCAGTAGACATATCTAACCTCAACACTATAACTAGAGCTAGAATGTAGATAACCAATGTATAACAGATTAACTAACTTCTAACTGAATATAGAAAGTTCTTGATATACTTTCTAAACTGAACATAGAAAGTTCTTGATAAACTTTCTAAACTGAATTAATATATCATTGAATGAAATACATTGAGGTTGAAATGCCATGGCTAAGATACAAAAGGTTCCCCCAAGTTTGGACTTGAAGGAGCATTACAAATGCCTCGCGCATTGGGCCGCTTCTCTTTTTTCTTCATTAACTTTTTTATTAAATTCAGACTAATGCTTGCATATTGCAGCACAATTTCTTGGATTGGAGAATTTTATCCCGGCCTTTGCAAATACCAGTAATTCAGACATCCTCAAAGGTGTGAACTATGCATCTGGTTCAGCTGGAATTCGCGATGAATCTGGAGGAAATAGCGTATAAACAAATCAAATAAACTCTTTCTTTCATTACTTGTTCATCTTTATCTTCAATTTTTTTGGTGGATGGTTATAGATTTGTGTTACAATCCTCTTGCATATTACTAAATTAGTGTTACAAAATGCAGGGTGCTCATATAAGCTTGGGGTTACAATTAGAAAATCACAGAGTTATAGTTACCCAAATTGCTTCCAAACTTGGAGGTCTTAAAAAAGCTAAGCAATACCTTGGTAAGTGCTTGTATTATGTGAATATAGGGAGCAATGATTACCTAAACAATTACTTCCTTCCTGAGTACTACCCTACAAGCACTATCTACACGTATGAGCAGTATGCAGAAATTCTTATTCAAGAATTAACTCTAAATTTAGAGGTACCATTCAAATCACTTTTGTTTAAATTTTTCTGTTTTCCACAAAATGATTAGGAGTTTAGGACAATAAGGGCATGTGTGGTTTGCGAAAACGTTTAGTAGAGTTAAGCATGAATTTGAAGTCTCATTGGTTATGTATGGATAATTGAAAACCTTATGAATCGATAAACTTATAAATCTAATGCTTTACGATTTTAAGTTATGATGTAATATCTAATTTGTTTATTGTTGTTCTTATTTGGCCAATTGAATATAGATCACCTCAGCAATAACCAGGTTCTAAATTTTCTACATTATTCATTAATATAATATGTGTCACTTTGTTTTCATTTTGGTAAAAAAACTATTTATCTAGTACATAAAAAAGAGGAAAGTTTTATTAATAGGACATAAAATAAAATGAAAATAATATGACATGCTTGTATTTATTGATAAAAGAAAGTATTGAAAATAAGTGAGCAATCAAATAGTAAAAGAGTATAGAGAAAAAAGAATAACACAAGGGATTTAGTAATGAGTTCGGTCAATTGTGCATATGTCCCCGGGAGCATAGAGGCTACCATTATGTATTACTAGAGAATAAAAATTTATGTTTGACTATTCTTCTCTTTGTTACATTAGGTTTACATAAAATAAATATATAACCATCTGCCCCAATATCTTTATATCAGTCCAAGCACATAACTTGTATTATTGTTATCTAGAGATATGAGTCATTGCATAACAATCTCCAATTGTTGAATATCATCAATCTCCATCTTCTGCCATTCGGTTGGGAGCGCTCCATAGTCTAGCATCATTGAATGTTCAGCAAGCTCAGGCAATGCCTGAACTTGTCCACGATAACTGGCTTGGTTAACATATCAACTACATTTTCTGAAGTATGAACATTTTGGAATAATATCTGCCCACAACCTATTAACTCTTTGATCTTGTGAAATCTCACATCAATATTTTTGGTCTTAGCATGATACACCTGGTTCTTTGTCAAGAAGATAACACTCTAACTGTCAAAATGCAACGGAACTCCACCTTGCTTATTGCTTAACTCATTTACCAGCCATAGGGCTTTTTTAGAAGTTTCACCAACTACCATGTACTCTACTTCAGTTGTGGACATAGCAACAACAAACTGAATTGATGATGTCCACATAATTGGTCCACTTGCAAGGGTGAAGACAAACCCCGTTGTGGATCTTCTATCATCCAAGTTTCCTGCATAGTCTGAATCAACATAACTAATAACTGAAGGCTTACTCTATTGGCTGCAAACATGATACTAAGACCTGTAGTCGTAGTCCCCTTCAAATATCTGAAAATCCATTTGACTGCTTCCCAATGCCGCTTCCCTAATTTCGACATGTATTTGCATACTTGACTAATTGCATGTGCCAAGTTCGATCTAGTACAAACCATAACATACATTAAACAATCCACTGCATTGGCATATGAACACTGGTCTAGGGAAAGCTTCAAGCGATTTGCCAAGGAGTGCTCACTACTTTAGCATTGCTCATATCAAATCTCTAAGATCTTTTCAATATAGCTTTGTTGGGAGAGCCATAGTTTTGTATCTCCCTTATCCTTGTGAATCTCCATCTCAAGAATCTTCCTAGTATCCCCTAATTCTTTCATGTCAAAATCCTTACCTAGCATGACTTTCAGCTCGTTGATATCACTCAAATAATTAGCATCAATCAACATATCATCAACATAAAGTAGCAGAAAAATAAAAGAACTATCATCAAGGCTTCCTACATAAACACAACAATCATACTCTCAACGCTTGTAACCAAGCTTCAACATATAAGTGTCAAACCACTTGTACCATTATCTGGGAGACTATTTTAACACATATAGAGACTTATTCAACTTGTAATCCAAGTGACCCTATCCAGTTGCACTGAAACCTTTTGGTTGTATCATGAAAATTTTCTCCTCTAATTCACCATGGAGAAAAGTAGTCTTCACATCCATCTGTTCTAAGTGCATATCCCAACTGGTTACCAAGGCAAGCACTGCCCTAATAGAAGTCTCACCACTGGGGAGAAAATCTCATTATAGTCGACCCTTCTATTGTAATACCCTTTTTGCTACAAGACGAGCCTTGAACTTTTCCCCTTCTTTTTCTGATATTGTTGGCTTCCTCTTGTACACCCACTTGCACCCAATTACACACTTGTCTGGGAGAAATGAGACAAGCCCCCAAGTTTGGTTCTTGTATAGAGACTCCATCTCCTCCATCATGGCACCAATCCATTATTTATTCTCGTGGTTGTTTATAGCCTCTTAAAAGCTACATGGATCTCCTGAACTGATATGGAGAGCAACTGAAGCCATATCCCCAAAGTCATATCTCTTTGGAGGTTTGATAGGACACATATCCTTGTCTCTAGCAAGTAGATACTTCTGCACACCTGAACTCTCCGCCTGAGAATCATCATGTTCTGGACTTGAACTAGTGTATGGTTCCTCTCCATTTGGCCTGGTCACCTCTGTCAAAAGTGACTGTTTCAGCATAAAATCTTCATCAAACACTACATTTATGCTCAACACCACTTTTTTGGAGACTGGATCCCAGAACTTGAACCCATTCACACTTTTGGTATATCCAATAAAGATACACCTCTTTGACTTCGGATCAAGTTTAGACCATTTATCACTAGGTATATTATATAAATAGGACAACCCAACATGCGTAACATATTATAATTGACTGGGTTACTTGTCCATACATCTACTACAACTTTATCATCCAATGAAGTTTGTGGTGATCTATTGATGATATAGCATGTCATACTAAGTGCATATGCCTAAAATCCTTTGGAAAATTCAACATTCTGTTTCATACATTTGACCATCTCTGTAAGAGTTCTATTCGTCCTCTTTATAACACCATTCTGATGAGAAGTCTTCTTCATTGAAAAGTGTCTCTGAATGCGATATTCCTCACAAAATTTCTGAAACTGTGAGTCTTTGTACTCCATTCTATTGTCTGACTTCATGTATTTGATTTTACTATCAGTCTGATTCTCTACCTTTGCCTTCCAAACTTTGAACTTGGCAAAGACTTCTAATTTATGCTTCAGAAAATACTAAAGCCTTGCGAGAAAAGTCATCAACAAAGGTAACAAAATACCTAGAATCTCCTAGGGATGGTTCCTGATTAGGTCCACATACATCAGTATAGACATAGTCTAGAATGCTCCGGTCTTATGTTAGTCAGCCTTGAAACTAACTCGATAGTTAAAAAGTATAGAGAAAAGTGAATAACACAAGGGATTTTGTAAGGAGGTTCGATCAATTGTGCCTACTTCTCCGGGAGTCCGGGAGCGTTGAAAGGCTACCACTATGTATTATTAGAGAATAAGAATTTGTGTTTGACTATTCTTCTCCTTGTTATATTAGGTTTACATAACATAAATATATATCTCTCTGCCCCAACTCTTTCACATCAGCTCCTAACTTATATTATTGTTATCTCTACTCTTAAATATTATATCAATTGAAAATCTGTTATTTTGTATGATTTAACAGAACAAGTTGAATTTTTTTGTGAGCAGGCTCTGCATTATGTTGGAGCAAGAAAGTATGTGTTGGTTGGATTGGGAAGTTTAGGCTGCATTCCACTCCGTATTTCTGATGGATCCTGTTTTCAACCTCTGAATAGTGCATCACTTATTTTTAGTGAAAAGCTTAAATCTCTGGTGGATCAATTAAATAACGAGACATCAATTAATTCAAAATTCATCTTTGTAAACAGCAGAACCAGCGCTGTAATCGATGCAAAGGGTAACAAATTTACTTTTTTTTAATTATACTTCAATTCAAGTCTCTATATTAAAAACTTAGTTTTCTTGAATCCTATAATGTTACTAGAAACAAGGACATAACTATAAACTTTGTTACATAAACATTAATAGTACCTAATATCTACTACAATAGAATATGTCATTCTCTCTTATGAGCTTATGTTAATGACTAATATAATTCATCCTTGTCCTCGTGCAACATATATAACCATGGTTTTGGATCACAGGCTTTACAGTTAAGACCGTTGCTTGCTGTGCATTTGGGTCATATGGCGAATGTATTCAC
The DNA here is from genome assembly GCF_001865875.1 of Lupinus angustifolius. Taxonomy (NCBI): domain Eukaryota; kingdom Viridiplantae; phylum Streptophyta; class Magnoliopsida; order Fabales; family Fabaceae; genus Lupinus; species Lupinus angustifolius. The sequence goes on from NW_017718732.1 coordinate 23,440, forward strand.
GATCAAAGACCGTGTCCTAATCGAAGAGAGTATGTATTTTGGGATGAAAACCATACCACCGATGCTTGGAACAAAGTTATTGCAACTATTTTTTATAATTCTTCTTATCCTGACTCAACATATCCAATGAATATAAAGCAATTTGTTGAACAAAATATTAAGATGGAATCTGAGTTCATAAAGGAGTTCATATCACAGTCCAATCGTTTATATGTAGATGAATAGGTTGTGTTAAATATGTACTACATAATAATCAGCTACTTGGAAACAATACAATGAGTAAATTGGATATCCTGCCTACCATTTTATCCAATTTGTATTGTATTGGAAAGTCATGTTTATGCTAGGTTCATACAAATACATATATATGTACCCAAAAAATACAAATACATATATTGCCTTGTATCAAATATGTTTGGTAGAGGTTGAATTGAATAATGGTGATTTATCTTGTAATCTTTGTGTACTTAATTTAAATAATGGTGATTTATCTTCTAATCTGTGTACTTAATTTAAATTATGGTATGCTTTATGCAGTGGTTTCAAATTGTATTTGCAATTCTGGGCTGCAATAGAATACTCCACTTTATTGATTTGATTTCTGAATGAATTTTTAACTTTTAACTCTGAACCAATTTACCATAAAATCAAATGTCAAAATAAGGGATTACCCTTTGTCCTTTTCTGGGGACAATCTTATCACTTAAGATGATTGTTAACTTTTATAATAATGGCCACATGTCTCCTGGGGCAGAAAAAATTGGGATGGTAATATTTCTTTTTTAATAAAAATAAGAGTGAATTTGGTTATTATAAATGTAATTACATATTTGATATCTAAAAAAAATAAAAATCTAAACTAGTATTTAAATATAATGAATATGAGTCAAAATAGTTTCTATAATGGGTTATAAAAAAATTACTAAAAATGATTACTTTGACAAACATTTGATATTTTTTCGACTTTTATGAATTTTTTAAATTTTCAAAGACTTTATTGGCATTCGAATTTTTTTCGAAAGATCGATCAAAATAAATCTTTACTCTTAAAATAAATTATTAAAAGATAATGTATTTACATCCAATTTCCAATACAATAACAATTACAACAATTAATAATAAAATTTGGAATCAAACAAAATTAGAAGTTTATGTGTCCATAATAAATTATTATTATTTGGGACCCGTTTTCATGAATACCCTCCTCTCCTTATAAGATTTGATTTAGATTTGTAGACTATTCTATTATAGAACCGTGAAATATGGTGTGAGGTAAGTATCCTATAATGGTAATTTATACAACATTGTAATATGTTGTGAGAGGTAAATCGACGTTGTAGTTATACCATTACTTTTAACTAAATTTCTACCATTTATCTATTAGTAAATGAACAATATTCACTCGTTGCGATCAACCATGAAAAAAGGAACATGAGAAAGAACGATACTTCAAATTTTGTTTCCAAACTTGTAATTCCCAACCTATATATATATATGTATTCCCTTGTTGCATTTGGATATTCTTAATTATCTTAGAGAAATTTCTAACAATGGCTAGTGACAAAAAGTTATGGTTGGTAGTGATTATTTACTTAGCAGCAACAAATGTGCAACATTGTGTTGGAAATCCTATAGTTCCTGGCCTTTTCATTTTTGGGGACTCATTATCTGATTGTGGAAATAACAACAAGCTACCTACAATAGCTAGAGCAAATTTCTTGCCTTATGGGATTGACTTTCCAGGTGGACCAACAGGAAGATTTACCAATGGCAAAACTGCAATTGACTTCATTAGTAATATTTTCTTACACTTTACAATCTCTGTTTTAAAGTTTCAAACTTAGTCCTCTATCTTAAAAAAAAACATGTCAACTTGGTACCATGCAAATCACTATTCACCACAAGGTTTATTACAAAAGTGGACATGTTAAAGTTTTTGTGAGTCACCAAAATCATATCACGTATATAATTGTAGTTATATCAATCACATTTATGTATAATTACTTCAACTATTTAAATTTGAAGAGTTTTTGAAATCACGATCATAGCCACTATCTAAAACCTTCATTTAATGGAGAATTCTTTCATGATTCATTGGGAATCACTAAGAGTGATAAGATGTCATTAAAAATGACAACATCGATGATATCATAAATATGACATGGTAATCACAAAATAGAGATAACTCACAGGGGGGAATGGAATGGAATGGGAAAAGGGATATAACACGTTGTCTCATTGCTTGACTACACGTAAGCTGATCTAAGGACATACATTTAGTATCATTCTATTAAATCTATAAACTTCAACAATAATAAGTCTTTATTTTATTGATAGAGTTCACTACATGCGTCGAACCACACAATAAACCTATCTGTCTAGATAGATTAAAATATTTCTATTTGATTGGTTAGTATTCAGTTTGTCTTGTCTTATCTTTTTTTGTTGTTTATGTCAACGCAGCTGAAGACTTGGGGTTCAGCCATTTGATTCCACCATATGCAAATACTAGTGGTTTTAACGTAGTTGAAGGCGTGAACTATGCATCAGGCGCAGGAGGAATCCGCAAAGAGACCGGCACTCATGCGGTATATATATTATTTTTAACTATTTTCTTTCTACTCTCATGCCTTTGTCCAATGAAGGATTTCTTGGATTCCATTTTTGTTAATGAAAATATACACGTGAGGAGAGAACTTTATCTCCTTAAAGGATCTTTTTAGGTTAAATCAGTAATCAAATTACTATTGCTGAATATATGGTTACAAATTGTTAAAGTGGTTATAACAGTATCATACTACAATTGTAATGTGATATCACAATGATGCAGCCACATAGGGCGGCAACAAAACCGAATTTGAGCCATGTTAAATTCAAAACTACTTTTTTATGAGTAAAAAATTTATACTCAATAATTACAATTCGCGTCACAATGGTCGCACTATAATTACAATAACCACAATCACAACTATAATTATAATTTAAAACATTACACCAAGTCCAAAAAGTATGGTCAAATAATGGTTATATGAGAAAAATGCATTAACACATATGCTCTATCATTAACACTTACGTGGGATTAATAACATGATCGAATGATATCATAATATTATACGCCCTACCATTATTGATCAATATCGTAAAAATTCGATAAAAGTTTTATGTTGGTCGTTAGTCACATGACACAACTAATATTTTATATAAACTTAACACCTATTATATATAACATCAAATAAAACAATGGTTCTATACCATAAATATTCAAATAAAATATTAAGTAAAATGAAAGTGACGTAGCTGTATTATGACTTTTAGAAGGTCTCATTTGTTTCATGCATACCTGCTTGCATAAATAAACATAACATGACTAAATTGTTTTATTCTGGCAATGCAGGGACCTGATATGAACTTGGAGTTACAAATTAATAATCACAAAGTCATAATTTCACAAATAGCAGCAAAACTTGGGGGACCTGACAAAGCACGGCAACACCTAAATAAGTGTTTGTATTATATAAACATAGGCAGCAATGATTACATTAACAACTACTTCTTGACAAAAGTCTACTCAACAAGTCGCACTTATACCCCAGAGCAGTATGCTGAGGCTCTAGTTCAACAATATTCTCAGCAAATAAGGGTATTCACTACACCACTACATTACAATTTCTTTACAACATTTCAAATTGCAGACCACATGCAGCCGCAATATTATGGTTGCACTGACCATCGCAACTGTATCACACCACAATTGCAGTGTGATAACGAATCACAGTGATGCGACTATAACATGCCGCAAATTAACCGCATCATACTACATTTTGACCGTAACTGTATCGGGTCGCATCGATATCAAAAATATATTTTTACTCACAAAATAATTCACACCGCAATGGCTGCAATTCGCACCACAATGACCACAATTACAGTAATTGTAACGGCAATCACAACCGCAACCACAATTTAAAATACTTTCATGCTTGTTCAAAATATTCCTACATGCACGTGCAACTGATGATTTAAGAAGGTGATTTGATTGTGGTTTTTTTGTTGGCAGGTTTTGCATCAAATTGGAGCAAGAAAGTTTTCTTTAAATGGGTTAGGACTTGTAGGTTGCATTCCACAAGCAATAACTTTACGTGGGAAAAATGGGTCTTCAACATGTGTTGAGGAGGATAATAAAGCTGTTCTCCTTTTTGATGACAAGCTTAGATCACTAGTTGATAAACTCAACAAGGAGTTCATTGACTCCAAATTTGTCTTTGTGGATCAAGCTATGATCAAATCCGAGAACTACCCTATGTTAAAGGGTAACCTTTTTTTTTTGCTTTTCGTTCTTCATGTAGGTCATTTCATAGAATATATGGCATCTAATAAAATAATCAATTAGTTATTGTGTTAGATACACTTACGAAAATTATTTCTAACATTTGGTGGATTCAAATTCTAAGTTTCTTTAAAAAAACCTGTTTTTTATTTTATATACGAAGGGTTGTCAATGAATCGAACCAACTCAGTATTCATTCGAAACTCGAATCACCATTTAGCTCGATAAACTTGGTTCATGAACCAAATGAGTTGAACTTGGACTGAAAATTGAGCTCGTTAAATAAACGAGCCGAACTTGAGTTGAATATAGTTCGACTTGTTAGGTTCCTGAGCTAGCTCGATAAATTTATATATATACACATATATTTATTTATTTATATACATACATATATATTTATATAAACTAATTTTTATGTTTATTATGACTCATACATTATTTTTATATTTATTGTTATTATATATATAAAAAAGATTATTTATATATATATATAACATTTTGAAGTATTTTTCAAATTGTAATTAATTATTTTAGTTGTCTAAATGAATCATTCGAACTGAACCGAACAGTTCGCGAACCTTGACCGAGTCGAATTTGAGCTAAAAAAACTAACACGTATCAAACTCGAGTCGAGTTTCGAACTGAGCCAATCTTTATCAAGCTGAACTCTGGTTCGACTCGTTTTCCGTCCTACTTATATAAATTAAACTTAACCAAAATAATGATGTATTGAATTTGTCTATTTCATCAAAAGCATTGGTCTAGTATTTAGACCCGCTAAACACTAAAAAGACAAAAGGGTCAAGGATCCTGATAGCAACATTAGTTAGGAGGATTGTCACATATCCCGAAAGGAAATAATTCCTTACTCTACCCAAGTTTTTTTGTCTATTTCAATATTTTCATTTTTTTCTTCCAAATGTGTAGTATTGATTAATTAAAGATGATACCATGTCCCTTATGTTTGGTATTTAAGAAATCTACAAATTAAATATAAAATTTGATCAGTGTGACTATGGATTTCATTTCAGATATGAAGGGTATGACAAATCGGTGCTGCGAAGTTAGTGGCAAAATAGGGCAGTGTACTCCTTTCAAGACACCATGCAACAACAGGGACTTGCACCTTTTTTGGGATTCATTTCATCCTACTGAAGCTGTCCACAAATTAATGGCAAAAAGTGCATATTTTTCTTCCATTAAAAAAATCACTCACCCAATGGATATTAGTAGTCTCGTGAAGATGTGAATTTAAGAAGATGTTGATGTGTTAATACTTAATAAAAAGTTTTTGCAGTTATGTAGTCTATAGGTAAGAAACTTTGAAAATAAGTCACTTCTCACATGCCTTATGACTTGGGTTTTGTGGGATTTCAGTGCCTATGTCTCAACCTAAGTTGTAGTTGGGCCTCTTATTGTAATAAAGAATGTCTGGTCTAGAGTAGTTTAAAAGTAATTGTAAGGATATGATATGTAAATATTACTAGTTTGGATATGCTACTTTTCAGGCTATTTAACTTGTGTTTTATGATTTAGTATTTCAAATAGCATGCCTACAAAATTTGAATTAAGCGTAAGTGTTTTTACTCGAGAGACAAATACTGATTTTTACAAGAGTTTAATATATATTAATAGAATAAGTGTTTTTTACATGGTCAGTGAATCATTCACCATTGATTTTTAATCATTATTGATTCTCAAATAAAAACAATAAAATCAATAATGAATATGCATTGTTAGTGCATAGATTTTAAACTGTTTTTACAATTGCAATGAAGGATAAAGATATCATATAATTGCAGTTAAAAGATAAAAGTCTCATATCCTTATGTTTTTCATGTTATTTATGATGTATATGTCTCTCCATTACCGGAGAAGATTCTAACTCGACAATTTGTAACTGCCTTGAATATCTTTCCCCCGAGTGAGACTCCTCTTAAGTAATAAAGAGAGAAGTGACTTTTTTCCTTTATATTTTAAGGTAAAAAATAAAATATTATTTTAAATAAAAAAGATATAAGTGTTAATATATGTTGTTTTACTTTTTCACAACACTTTTTTCTCCATTAATGGAAAGAAGTCTCACTCTTAAATTCTATGCCTACATTGTAGCATGAACCATACTTTTATGTACATGAGAGACAATATAAGAAGAACATATCATAACCTATCTTCATCACCAATTATGGCATTGTTACTACCACTATCATCACCACCCTGCTACTTGGGGCGTAGCCAAAACTTTAGTTCATTGGGTCAAAAACAAACAGCATATGACTTTTAAGTTAACTTATATGTACTGTTATTGATATACTTTCCAGAGCAGCAACATAACAAAAGGATGATAACCTACCAAGTGCCTTGCTTCCCAAGCTATGCCTTGCTTCCCAAGCTACTCATCAAAATTCATCAACAAATGAAACAAATGAATCTAGTCTTCTTTTCCTTATTCAATTCATATTAAAATGTATCTGGATTCATCATAGCTTCATCATTCATTAATGTATCTAGCCTAGATTAGATATTTTTCGGTTTCTTGCTAATCAAGGAAACTGATTCTGTTATAACAGAATCAGCTTCATTTCCTCTTTTCCTTTCCTTCTTCAATGTATAAATACATAGCAATGTAAAGTTGAAAGGTATTGAATGAATGAGATGAATTCCTCTTTTGGCAGATTGCAATATGGTATCAGAGCTTGTCTCTGATTACCAAAAGTTGCGCACTCATTTCTCACCATAATCTCTCAACCTCTTGTGTAAATTCTCTAACAATTCCTTCTGCATTTCTCTGAATTTACTATGACAAATCAGATGAGTTTTGAATCAGATAGAGAAGCTTCTTCATTCCTCAACAACATTGATGTTCAGAGTCCATTTTATCTTCATCCAGGTGAAAATCCAGGAGCTGTTCTGGTTACACCTCCTCTTGATGGTGTGAATTATCATGCTTGGTTCAGAGGTATGAAACGAGCTTTACTCTCTAAGAATAAGTATAAGTTTGTTGATGGAACGATTACTACACCTAATTCAATGGATCCTGAGTTTGATGTGTGGGAACAATGTAATAACATGGTAGTTTCATGGATTACTCGTTGCTTGTCTCCAAATATAGCACAAAGTGTGGTATATATAGAAAATGCAGAAGAATTATGGTTAGATCTAAAGGAGAGATTCTCTAAGGGAGATTATTTTAGAATGTCAGATGTTCTTCAAGAACTTCATTCAATTAAACAAGGTGATAGGAGTATTTCTGATTACTTCACAGATTTGAAAATCCTATGGGAAGAATTAGAATCATTGAGATCATTGCCTTCATGTGTGTGCATTGTTAAATGCAAATGTGACCTAATGAAAACTGTAAAAAGGCAGAGAGACATTGAGTATGTTGTGTGTTTTTTAAAAGGATTGAATGATGAATTCAATGCTACTAAGGCTCAAATTTTGTTGATGGAGCCTTTGCCTTTGATAAACAAAACCTTCTCGTTGCTTGTTCAGCAAGAGAGGCAACTAATTGGAATGAATCTCATTGCTCCTAAATCAATGATAAATGTTGCTGAAAGATCTAACTTTAGATCTGGAAATAGAGGTGGATTTGGAAGAAGTTTTGTGCAAAACAGAGGGAGATACAATGGCAGGAGTTATGGAAGAGGAATCTCAACCAAAGTGTGCACTTATTGTGGAAAAGAAAGGCACACAATTGAAACATGTTATCTTAAACATGGTTTTCCACCACATTTTCAAAGCAGCAGAGGAAAACAAAGCACTGGTGATGTCAATAGTGCTACAAAAATTGATTCTGAACTAGAAGAACAAATGGATTCATTGCCACTTGGTAGTCACAAACTCTCACCAATTCTCAATTTTAGTGCTGAACAATGTAATCAACTTGCAGCCTTGCTCAAAAACTCTACTGTGTCAAACACTACCACTCATAATGTCAACCAAGTTAGCCATGTTTCTGATGGTGAGTTGCAAATCCACAAAGGTGATTGTTCAGGTAAATCAGAAAATTGGATTTTAGATTCTGGTGCCACAGATCATATATGTCATAATCCTTTGTTGTTTATGTCTTATCACTCTATCAAGCCTATCCATGTTAAGTTACC
>NW_017718733.1:0-18198 GCF_001865875.1 Lupinus angustifolius
GTTATGGAAGAGGAATCTCAACCAAAGTGTGCACTTATTGTGGAAAAGAAAGGCACACAATTGAAACATGTTATCTTAAACATGGTTTTCCACCACATTTTCAAAGCAGCAGAGGAAAACAAAGCACTGGTGATGTCAATAGTGCTACAAAAATTGATTCTGAACTAGAAGAACAAATGGATTCATTGCCACTTGGTAGTCACAAACTCTCACCAATTCTTAATTTTAGTGCTGAACAATGTAATCAACTTGCAGCCTTGCTCAAAAACTCCACTGTGTCAAACACTACCACTCATAATGTCAACCAAATAAGTCATATCCCTAATGGTGAGTTGCAAATCCACAAAGGTGATTGTTCAGGTAAATCAGAAAATTGGATTTTAGATTCTGGTGCCACAGATCATATATGTCATAATCCTTTGTTGTTTATGTCTTATCACTCTATCAAGCCTATCCATGTTAAGTTGCCTAATGGAACTGTCATACACACAAACTATTCTGGTTCTGCATGTTCCTTGATCACTCTCTGATTTCATGGAGAACTAAGAAACAAACCGTTGTTGCTCGTTCTTCTTCAGAAGCTGAGTACAGAGCTTTGGCTGCCACTGCTTGTGAGCTTTAGTGGCTCACTTATCTATTTGCCAACTTCAACATCTCATTCTCTGCTCCTACTGTCTTGTATTGTGATAATGATTCTGCAAGACACATTGCTGCTAATTCAGTGTTCCATGAGAGAACTAAACACATTGACATTGATTGTCATGTTGTTAGAGAACGATTACAGGCAAAACTCTTTCATCTTCTACCTATTCCCTCTGCTGAACAGGTGGCTGGCATTCTCACAAAACCCTTGGATCCATCTCATTTTTACTATCTTCTTGCCAAGCTGGGAATCATCAATCTCTATTCTCTAGCTTGAGGGAGGCTATTGATATACTTTCCAGAGCAACAACATAACAAAAGGATGATAACCTACCAAGTGCCTTGCTTCCCAAGCTACTCATCAACATTCATCAACAAATGAAACAAATGAATCTAGTCTTCTTTTCCTTATTCAATTCATATTAAAATGTATCTGGATTCATCATAGCTTCATCATTCATTAATGTATCTAGCCTAGATTAGATATTTTTCGGTTTCTTGCTAATCAAGGAAACTGATTCTGTTATAACAGAATCAGCTTCATTTCCTCTTTTCCTTTCCTTCTTCAATGTATAAATACATAGCAATGTAAAGTTGAAAGGTATTGAATGAATGAGATGAATTCCTCTTTTGGCAGATTGCAATAATTGTTGCATTCAAATTTGATTTGTAGCAAACATAATATATGTGACAGACTCTTCTATAATTGAATAAGTTTCATGCATAATCACTAAATAGTTAGTGAAATTTTGTGATTTATTGTGTATTGTCGACCTTTGATGCATGCTTCTAACACGAATATTGGCTTGAATAGGTGTAATACAGAAATTGATAGTGATGTAAGATGTGACACGAAAATTAACTTGGATACAAAGGTATGACATACGAACATTGGTTAGCATTAACGCAAGTTGTGTATGGTATATAATCTAATGTTGTGAAACCTGAGCCGAATGTCAAACCGATAGAGGTCCTGTATTTGGTTTAACTGGATTAAACGGTTAAACCGTCTGGATCCATACATAATTAATAATTTCTGTCTATAAATATATAGTTGTATATAAATGTAAAACTTTATATAATTAATATTTATGTGTAATTATATTGAAGTAATAACATCTTCTTCTTTTCTTAGATGGAAGTAAAACAAAATATGAGAGTGTTCCATTTTTTTTTAATTTTTAAGTGAACCGTCCGGTTAACTTCCCAGGTTAATTCGGTTTAACCGGGTTTAATACGGCCGGACCAGAATTTTCCCGGTTCAAAGCGGTCAAACTCTCATTCGGTTAAGACTGTAAACATAGCCGTTTTCAAGTCCGGTCAGCGGTCAGACCGGTCGGTCCGGTTCTCACAACACTAGTATAATCCTTATAGTGGAGTATGACAGTTCTTTTGAACTATGATTTTTGAGTAAACAATGATGGTAGTGATTGATGTTTTTGAAGGAAACTCAATAGTTAAGCTAACTGAGGACAAATGTTAATGAACTTTGGTGTAGATGTTCCATAATATCGGAAGACATACTAGCATTGGAGAGCTATGTGACGTGTTCCATTAGACGGTAGTAACGGAAGTTGCACTACAAGTTTAGAGAGGTACCAATGTTATATATTGGGTTCAAGTTTATTATTATAATATGCACCGGTTATAAGCATCATTCAAAAACATCTCATAGGCAGGTCATGAATGTACTAGAACTTGTAATCCTTCTTCTCTACTAATATCTTGGTAGCTAATCAACACTATCAAAGACGTAAACACAGTTGGTTGAACCTTATTGAAAAATTACTGTCTTATTCTCTGATGTTTTTTCTATGTCCTTTATTTGATTGTTTGCGATAAGGGTACACAATTTTCGCTTGGGCTGCACCAAGGGTTATAATATAAAGTTAAAGGTCATTATCTGCCTGTCTAAGATGTCATTATATGAAGTACATAAACAAAATTGAATTCAAAATCAAAGAAAAATAATCAAAGATTGAGTGACCATCAACTAAAATAACTAATAAGCAAAATCTACATCACAAAAGAACTCAAATATTCCCTGTGCAAAGAATGCTTGACTATTGTTTCTAATGTGGAAGTAAAACAATAAAAAATAACATTCAAAAAAAGAAGAATACGAATCAATAGTTAAGCAAAGAGTACTTTATCCGCAGTAGAATTTTTCCTTTTTCAACTCCAAGCTTAGCCCCTGTAACTAACCAGTGACCAGGAATATCTTGGGGTCCTTTTGACATTTCTGTCGTGTCCACTATTTTTGCCAGTTTTCCACTGTGGATAGAACTATCTTCCTTTTTATCTTCCGGGGTTTTCTTAGTTGATGATGATGAAGCACCATCTGATCTCTGGGAGGCAGGAGTGAATGGGTTATGATCCCAAACCGACCGCCTTATCGTACATCCAGGTACCTTGGAGAAAAGGAGCTTCAGATGTAACACATTTTTCGCACCGAAGTCCCAAACACCAAGCTGAGCACCGGTGACAATGTGAACACCGGAGAGGTCTCCAATGCTGGTTTCAGTGTACTCAATTGGTGCAGTGCTTACATGGGAGAAGTTCTTCCATTTGATCGGCTCAAACCAACGGCTGTCTTGCTCCTCGGGACCTTGCCATTTGGGAGCACCTATGGCCATGTGTGTATCCCAATGAGGCTGAAGGTTTTTCGGCAGGGAGACTAGATGCTGCAAATGAATTGCAAGTCGATTCTGTTTGCTGCCTTCTAGGCTAAGCCTTAGCCCAGTCACAGGCTTACGTCCCACAGTTACCTGCAACGCACATGAATGTAGAGTTAAACTACATGCGTAGCGAAGGTACATGATGTATTATCACAACTCAAGCAAGCATGCACATGCCATAATTGTAAAACATCTTCAAGTTAGCCAAGATCGAAATATACGAAATAAGGCAGTTAGCAAACCAAAACATATGTTCTATCAAGGAGTCCAACTTTTGGTTTCTTACTGCAAATCGAATAAACTTACTAATTTCCCACTTTTACAAGCTAGCTAGCTTCATTTTACTCCCTTGGCATTACAATAAATTCAATAAGAAGCTATCTGAAACATCTTATTAGCTTTATAGCTAGTTTCAATTCAACGAAATAGTTACAGACTTACAGTCTCAGCACATATTCTATGTTCTGTACTATGAATAGTCCATTTGGACATAGTTTCATAATTATGTCAAAATGAAGTAGGATTACTAAACTATACCTGATCTGGACTGACATAAAGTTTTGGCCCCATCAAGCTGAACTGAAGGGATGGACAGACGGGTTCCTTTCTTTGTAGATTGTTCTGCTCTGGCGCCCAAACTTGAGTTATTTGGAAATCCAAGAAATATTGTAGGTCTTCAATAGGTGGTTTGTCTGCTAGATATAAGAAAAATGTTATTATATACAGTATATAAAATTATGGTAACATAAAGCAATATTTCATAAGTACTATTTTTCATGTTTTTCTAGAAAATAACATGTCTGGTGTTAATTTACCAGTTTTCAAGCTCAATTTCCTTATAATCCTAATAATTTCATAGCTAGTTTTCTGTCTCACTGAACCGGAAAAAATTATTGTACTTTGTACCATCATTGGGGACCCTAGAAACCATGCACTCGGAAAAGTGAACTAATATATGAAAATAACAGCTATTTTTCAGATTTCTGACAAGTCCAAGGAACTCCAATATATGCATACATGCAAAGTACAACAACAACAACAAAACCGTCGTCAAAATGTTACAATTTATATTGAGAAAATTTATGATATTAACTGCTCCTAGGATTCGTTGAGTTAATTATCTTTGAATAGTTATCATAACCAATAAAAAGTTTAACACCACAGTATTAACATTTGGATTAGATCTTACACTCCAGATATAGATCAATAGCACGGGCCAAATGCTTTACACCTGGCACTCCTTCAAGAAGAGAAACAATGGGTGTAAATTTCATGTTAATGATATCTGGTGCCAATTTTACAGTCTCCACCCATTTAGTATGATCTTGCTCAAGATCATCCCCTCCTCTCCTCCTAAAAATGACAGTAACATCCTGCGGAAATGAAATGAAAGGTCACTTTACTAATATTCCTGTGGTTTATGCATTGAATCAATGACTAAATCCTTTTCAATAAGATAGATTGCAATAGCAAGAAACAACTGAAAAAGATGCAACAAAGCTAAGCTGGAACGTACTTGCATAAACTAAAGGAAATTGCATTAATAATAATAATAAGCATAAATTTATCTGTTTAGTGAAAGATAGTAGAGAAAGACATTTCTTAATACTAACCTTCTCCTTGTACTTTAAAGGACCAGAATCCGACACGTTTTTCACACCGCCAAACCTGTCATCTCCAATGTCCTTCACATAGTTCTCAATGTCTGGGGCAGACAAAGACGATGATTGGTGCTGCCTGATATACACTACATCTCTTCCACCAACTGTTGCAGATGTGACAATATGGGTACCATAATTCTCAATAAAGCTGTGAAGCAACAGAAGATTTCCTGATTAGAAATTACCCTGTTCATAACATCTAACTGTATGTATAGTATAAATTTTTTTCTCTTGCGACTTTTTAGGAGGGGATACATTTTTTTAACAATCAACATAAGTCAGATTGTTGTTGTTTGTGAAAACTTCAGTCATAGTATTGCAATAAGATAAACTTCATTCTCTCCTGCATAAAAAATTGGATCGAAGGCATCACATTTGCCACACTCACTATATGGGTCTGTAGTAGGCACTAGGCAGTGCACATTGCATTTGCACGAGTGACTAATTCCATGATCCGAACCCATGACCTTCATATAACATGGCGACAACCTCAAGCATTGTACCAAGGCCCCCATCTCAACATTGATGTTCTAAAATATAGTGCTTAGATATTTTACTAACTGAGAATTTTCAACAAAAGTTAAACCAGCCTCTCCAAATCCAGAAACCCGTAAGTGGATATTTGTTAATCAAAAAACATAAACTTTATCAACAAATATTAGGAATTATTTTACTAATTTGAAATTTTCAACAAAAGTTAAACCAGCCTCTACTAATCCAAAAATTCGTAACTGGATATTTGTTAATCATGGAAATAAACTTATAGGTTTTGATATTTCAAGCCAAGAACATTTTCTGCAGCATAGCTGACAAAATATTATTTACACAAAACAGTAAAAATATAGTTTACCTAGCTAAGGATGCTGGATCCCAAGAGTAAGGAACAGCACGTTTGACTTCTTCATTCAAGACCAAATTTTGCTTGGTTAATTTAACTTCGACAAGTGGAATGAAATATCCAACCATGGCAAGGGATTTGGTGCCTGCTGCATCAACCATCCAGGATCCAGTAAAATTGAACATGGAGTTGAAGCTTCCAAGTGGAATATGTCCTGCTACGCCTGACCTCTGATTGAAATATTTCGCCATCTGTAAAGTTCAGTATCAAATAAGGTCACTAAAACTGGTTAACTGATTGCTCATGGTAGTCATAGGAGTGAGCCCATATCTCCAATGTATAATTAAAAGCAAAGTAAGCTAAGAGAAATAATGCATCTCTTATACAATAAAACAACCAGGCATTAATTGTAGCCACTCCTTGGTTAAAAGGACTATAGCAGGCTATTGTGCTTAATCATGTACCATAGTAGGTAAAATTGGTTAGAACAATGCAGAGGTTGTATGATAAGATAAAGACTTGCTGGATATAGAGAAAACAAACAATTCTATCTAGCTTGAGTTAAATGGTTCATAGCTGTTAAGTACCAATGTAGGGCCTAATTCACATAAAATGCACTTTTAGTCAACTCCATGATAACATTCTACTTGAGAAAAAATTAATTTGGGCCTTCAGGGTCTTTTTGCGAGTTAGATTTTGGAGAGAGGGAATGGAAGGGGAAGACTTAGGAGCCATGAAATACACTTGTGAGATGACTCTAAAATCTTTCATTTAACTTCGTTCCCCTTTAAAATTCACTTGCAAGCAAAGCTTAAAGTGACATCATTTAAAGCATGGACCTTATATTGCTACTTGCCTATCGTTTGTCAAAAATAAAATGCTACTTGGGAGTGGGCAAGAAGAGTTCATATTAGTTATGCAATTCCTATTTCAGAGTCTATCTCACAAGTGTATTTCATAGCTCTCAAGTCTTCACTTTTCATTCCTTCCCCTCCGAAATTCAACTCCCAAACGGACCCTAAAGGAATTAATCTGCCAAAGCTATTCTTATCTCAACTAATAATCCATTTACACATTATTGTAAAATAATCCAAAGATATAATATCCATCTAGAATCCAAATGAAGCAAGGAACAAAAAAATGTCCATTAGCCCATTTATAGAGTTAGACAATGCACTTAAAAATATATAATTCGACACAAAGAAAACAAAAGCCAATCCACCAATAACCAAAATAGAAAGAAATTAAACAAAAACTTGCAACTTTCTTATGACCGGATGTCTTTTTCTTTCATTTCTCATAGGATATTCCTATACAAATCAAAATCTAAAAAACAAACAAAATGGGTTAATGAAAACAATCACCTCATAGAAACTGCACACAGGGATCATCTTTATACCACTCTTCCCAAGGGAGCAATCAATGTCCACAGAAACATTTGGAACAACAACACCATGAGAAACCTCAATCTCAAGATCCCTAGTGTGTTCCTCATCAAGTTGAACAAGTCTAGACCCTGGTGCCCCTTTACAATAAAGAAGCCTAATATCTGATGTGACATCAAAGCCACGACCCAGAGCTTGGATTGAGTTAACAAGAGTAGCAGAGAGAGAATCAGAGGTTCTTATTGAAGTTAGGTTTTCCATGGTAAGTGCAAAAGGGTATAAGAAAGTGTTGAAAAAATTGAATTTTTTATTATGATGATGAATAGCATTTGTTAAGTGAACAAGAAGAACATGGAAAGTTCAGGTTTTTATTTTGTAGTTTTGTTAAGAGAGATGGAATGGGATTGGGTGTTGTTGTGGAAAGGGGCATGAAGTTGTTGATGAACTTAGATGATTGTTTTGTTCTTGTTCAAAAGCCAACCATGAATGTGTTTGACTGTAATAACAAATATATTATTAATGTATTGTCTGAAAACGCGTTTTTTGTAATAATGTAGGGACCATCCACATATATTAAATGTGTGGAATCCTATTTTATTATTTTTCTGGAGTCAATAAAAATATTATTTTTAGTTTTAAAATTTTTCCTCATAATATATATGTTTGACTTAAAATATAGAATGAGATATTATTAGGGAATAATTACTCTCTTTACGACCATAGTAATAGATAATGGCATTAAGATTGAGTGGCGAACTTTTAACTTCTTTTTTTGTGTAAGCAATAATATCTAATCATCTTATAAATAAAAAATTAATCTCTATCAATAGTATAAATGTACTTCTAATAAATATCATTCACATAAATCAAATTTTGATATTTTAATCTGATCCTTAATTCCTAGACAAAATCTTTATTAATTACTTTTTCCACATGTTAATATATCATCTGCCCTAACATTTTAGCGTAAAACTGTTGCATATTTTTTTACTCTGAAATTCTGAATTGACTAGTCTTTTTTTGTTGGGCTGGATTGCTGCTTATGGCATGTTGCCATTTTTATTTTTAAATGTTTTGCGGTAATTATTTTTAATATTAGAATAAAAAATAATAATATGTCTATTGTGATATATATTTTACGACCAAATTACAACATAAAAGAAACAAATAAATAATAGAGTATATGTTTAGCTAGGGGTGTAAATTAGACTAACCGAACTCAATGTTTAAACTTTAAAGCCCAAGCTTGATTTGTAAATAAAATGATTGTCAAATATTCTAAATCAGATAAATTTAGTTGGGTGGAAACTAACTTGAGTCACCTCAACTCAAATAGTTAAGGATTAACTAGTTCAGTTTCAAATTGTATTCAATGTTGAACTATTTTTTAGATAAAATTTGGCTTAATTAAAGTTATGAACTTTCGAGCAAATTAATGAACTCAAATTTATGTCACTCATCAACATATATTTAGAGGGCATACAATATGCTAGTAGATTATACATATGAGGATGGAGTATTTCCTGGTGTGAGGAGATAATGTCTCTCCTTACAGCACTTAGACAACAACACATGTCTAATTATTTTAATATTTTTATTTTCTTTCTCATTTTTTAATATTGTTAGAGTAAATACTCATTTTAGTCCCTTATATTTTTTGATATTACCAGTTTAGTCCTTCAAAAAAGAAAAGACCTAAAATGACCCCCCCCCAAATTTCAAATGTAGGTCAAATTAGTCCTTTTTAGCATGTTTTATAACACTTGGTAGGGACTAATTTGACCCCAAAAAGGACTAATTTTACCCAGCTTTGAAATTTTTAGGGACCATTTTAGGTTTTTTCATTTTTGAAGGACTAACTGGTAAAATCGAAAAATATGAGAGACTAAACGGGTATTTACTTTATTTTTTATTTTCTAAATATTCATCCTCTTCTCCCTCCCCCCACTACAAACAGAAACAAGGGTTTGAGATAATCTATACTAGTCACCTTAATGGCATAGTCACCATTACCATCAACCCATTGTCTGCTCACCATCACGAACGATAATACCACTTAGTGTCGCCATAGGTGAAATGACAAATAGTCAAAGGTTGTCATTATGATTGATCTACTTAGTTTTGATGAAGACAAGAAGTTAAGTGAAAGCTTGAAGATGTGGACATCACAACAAACAACATGTTAAAGACTCAAAGGTCAACATTGTAGACTTATGATTATTTTATTATTCTAGAAGTCCTAAGATGATTGCCTAGTTTTGAGTCTAGGTTAGGTAAACCTTAGATGAAAGTCTCACAAGAGTTTAAAATGAAATTCATATAGGTTGAGGCATTACATGTAAATATATATGATAAGTAGAATCATGCATCTGCATTAAGCATATATGGTTTTTGTGCATAAAAGAGGCATCTATTTCAAAATCATGTGTTGCATATTCTTTCATCATATAGAATGTTTACCATGCATCAATGAAAACCATTTTCATATATATATATATATATTAATCAATTAACATGATTGATAATCAATTATATCTTGTTGAAATTTGTTAATCGATTAAGGATTGGTGTAATCGATTAAAAGGAGTTATAATGGCTAACTTCCTAGGATTTCTGGTTTATTAATTGATTAAAGAGATTGATAATCGATTAAAACTTAAAGGAAAAACTATTTTGCATAAGAATGTTAATCGATTAACTGGTTAGATAATCGATTAACATTAGTTAAAATCAGTTTCATATAAAGCTGTTTTTTCAACTAATGTAAAATATTGATAGATTCAAAATTTTCATTGAGAGGAAGAAAACCAAGATTCTCAGCACATAAACTTCATAGCATCTTGCTTATTCTTTGAGCAAAAGAAAATGAAATATTGCATCCTTTCTAGAAATAGAGAGAGAGAAACTTTTCCAAAGTGCCATAGTTTTCTTTCATTTGAAAAACCATTGCATTATATCATATTTAGTTTTAGGCTTCTTGTGAGAGTTTTATAGAGGTTTGTAGAGCCAAGATCAGAGTTTATATCCGCGCATTAAGTGTGCATCGATAACTCGACAAACATTATGAAAAACAATAATTGGTTCTCTTGATTTGTTAGTATCATCATAAAAGAGAATTGTGTGTCTTCACGGAACAAGAAGTCTTAGATCGAGTGAAACTTCAGCTAGGGCCATAATCGCGAATGGTATGGTATCATAGTAGGCGAGTAGTGAGGTCAAACCAAATGAGTAGGCTCATCGGGTTCAAGGAGGAAGTTCTTGCTAGGTGTATTGGAAGTGTGATTGTATCAAACGATTGGTTTCTAATAAGATCAGAAGGGGAGGCTTGAATGTAGTTTGAAAGTGGATCTGAAAACGAACTAGGATAAAACTCCTTGAGCAATTTATGTTTCCCTATCTCTTTTACATTTCAGTCTTTATTAATTTCTGATTTGATTGATTTATGTGATTTGTGCTAAGTGTTAATAATCTGTGTAAAATCAAGAATCAATTTAGGGTAATAAAGATTGTTAATCATCATTGTTCGCATTGCAAGAAACCTGTTTTCAATAATATCAAGATACAACATAATCGATTAAAGTTGTATATAATCAATTAATCAAACTGTGCATAATTGATTAACACTGATAATATTCTATTAACTGCAGCAACTTTCTATTTTGCACATTAATCAGAAAAGCGGGACTAGTGATCTACTACACCTATTCACCCCCCTCTAGGTGTAATTTACCTTACTGGTACCCAACAAGTTGTATTAGAGCTAGTACGAAAGTGCTAGCTTGTATGCTTTATTCGTTGATCCTATGGATACTCACTATGAGTTCCACTAACCCTTTCGACGGTGATGACGCATCCATCAACCGCCCTCTAATATTCAGTGGCGAGGGGTATGCCTACTGTAAAGTGCGTAGGAGAATCTTTATTGAGACAATCGACACGAATATTTGGGAACCCATTATCAATGGGCTTTTTACTCCACTACACTTGGTGGATGGTGAGCCTAAAGAAAAACCTAAAGGCTTATGGACTGATGAAGAGAAACGAAAAGTCCAAGACAATCTTAAGGCTAAGAACATCATAACTTTTGCTTTATCACATGACAAGTTCTTTAGGGTCTCACAGTGCCTTAGTGCGAAAGATACGTGGGATACTTTTCCAGTAACCCACCAGGGGCACGAGCCAAGTTAAGCGCGCGAGACTAATACACACGAATATAAGTTATTTCGAATGTTTCAAAATGAATTGATAAGTGATATGCAGAAAAGATTCACTCATATAGTTAATAATTTGGTTGCTTTAGATAATAGTTTTTCTAAGGGTGAACTAACTAACAAAGTATTATGTTGTCTTGACAGGAAATGGCAGCCCAAGGTCACAACAATTATGGAATCAAAAGATCTTGATTCAATGCCTCTAGCAACTCTCTTTGACAAACTCCAAGAGGAAATGGAGTTGGAATGCTTAACCATGCATGAAGATATAAACAGAAAGAAAAAAGGAATCAATCTCAAAGCTAAAATGTCACAAGAACAAGAAGATAGAGATGACGAAGATTCCGATTCTGATCCGGGTGTAGAAACCTTGACACTCCTAGTTTGTAAATTTGGTAAATTTCTCAAAAAGAAAGGAGGTTTCAAACGATTTCAGAAGAAAGAGGAGAGAGACTCAACTAGAAAGGGCAAGGTTCCCAAAGACCGGTTAACTTGCCATGAGTGTGGCAAACCGAGAAACATGCGCTATCAATGCCCATGCTACCTCAAAAAAGTTGAGAATGACAAGAGCAATCCCTGATAATTCAAGTCCAAGAAAACATATATAGTTTGGGATGTTCAAGAGAATGAAACAAAATCTAGCACATCCGAAGAGGAGGAGACTACCAAGTTATGTTTAATGGCAAATACTCAAGAAGTTGGTAGCTCAAGTGATCATGATGATACAAATAAGGTACAATATTATGACACTTCTTCATGTTTTGAAGAGTCTCCTACATATGATAAAATTTATAGTGCTTTTGTTGAGTTACATGAGGAGTTAAAGAAATTGGCTACGGTTAATATAGATAGAAAAAAGAGTCGTCATGTTTTTTGAAAAGAAAATTGTTAAAATGCAAGAAGAATTAAATGAACTAAAATTAGAAAATGAGACTCTAGACCTTATTTATTCTTGTGCCTCATGTACTCGCTCTACTAAGTTTATTGAGACTCTTATATATGAACAATGTGATGTTTTGAATGCTGAAAATTCTGAATTTAAAGATAAATTAGCTAAGTTCACCTATAGTAGCCAAAACCTAAACAACTTAATTGCTGCATCTAGAAATGTAGGTAACCATGCAAGTCTAGGCTACAAACCTAAGAATAATAGAAAACTATATAGGAAACAAGTAGTTCACATGTATAAAAGATTTAATCATAACATGCCTACTTGCTTTTACTGTGGTATATATGGTTATATATCTATATTTTGCTATGTTAGAAAATATGGTGTGCCAAGTGGCAGATATGTATGGGTGCAAAAGGGACTAGATTCTTTGCTTACTAACAAGAAGGGATCCAATATAAATTTGGTACCTAAACAAGCCAAGTAAATTGTTTTGCAGGTATGCCTTCAGACACATGGACAACACTGGTATTTAGATAGTGGATGTTCAAGGCATATGATAGGTGATCGATCAAAGTTCATTGATCTTTCACTTAAAGGTAAAGGCTATGTCACTGACGGAGACAACAATTGAGGAAGAATACTAGGTGTCGGAAGGATTGACAATGCTTCATAAGCCATTGCTGAGAACGTGCTATATGTTTAAGGGCTAGAGCACAACCTTCTAAGTATTAGTCAACTATACAACAAAGATAATAAGGCATCATTCGATTCTAATTGTTGCATCATTCGTGATGACTTAGATATTAATGTTAAGTTCATAGGGCAACAAATAAACAATATATATGATTGATTTGGATGGTGTCACCATTATATTTTCTAAATATTTTATCTCTAAAGAGAATGACATCTGGTTGTGGCATAAGCGAGTAGCATATGTCCATTTAAAGCATCTAGTTAAGCTATCATCATATGATTTAGTTGCAGGACTACCAAAGCTTGATTTCGAAACAAAAGACTCTTGTGACACTTGCCAAAAGTGTAAGCAAGTAAATAATTCATTTTCATCTAAAAATGTGATATCCACAACAAGATCTTTGGAGCTACTCCATATGGACTTGTTTGGACCATCACAAATTATGAGTTTTGTGGTAGCTACTATGCGTTGGTAATTGATGATTTCTCTTGATATATGTAGACGTTGTTTCTTGCTATGCAAAGTGATGCCTTTAAATCTTTTAAAAATCTGGGCAAATAGCTCTAAAACCAATTCGATCACAAGATAGTAATATTTGCATCGAATATGGTGGAGAATTTGAGAACCACCTATTTGAAATTTTTTGCGAGAAACATGGGATCCTACATCAGTATTTGGCTCCTCAAACCCCTCAGCAAAATGGAGTTGTTGAGAGGGAAATTTGAGTTTTAGAAGAGCTAGTTAGGACATTGCTAAATGAAAGCAAGGTCCCTAAGTATTTTTGGGCTAATGTAGTGCATACTGAATGCTATGTAATAAATCGAGTACCTCTTAGGCCTACACTCTTAAAAACATTGTATGAATTATTAAAAGGCTGAAAAGCTAATATCTCACATCTACATGCTTTTGAATGTAAATGCTTTATATTGAATAATGTCAAAAGACTTCTAGGAAAATTTGATTTGAAAGCTGATGAGGGAAAATTCTTAGGGTACTCTGTTTATAGTAAAACATATCGAGTCTTTAATAAATATGCAATGCATGTTTAAGAGTTATTCATGTACATTTTGATGAGTCTTCTCCAAAAGAGAAGAGGAAGGTCTTGTGCGATGATGTTTCATGTGTCTTGGAGAACACATACACAAAGGACATGAAGATCGAAAATGAGGTTCAAGATGAGTAGGAAAGGAGTTCAGATCATCAAGACATGTCAATAGTGTGGAAGACTAAGAAAGACCACCCGCTTGACAAGGTTATAGGTCATATCTCAACGAGAGTGGTAACATGCAAATCTCTATGTAACTTTTGTAATTTTGTAGCTTTTGTATCTCAAGTAAAGCCTAAGACCATAGATGAGGCCATATAGGATGAACATTTGGGAATAGCTATGCAAGAGGAGATAAACCAGTTTGAGCATAATAACGTGTGGGACTTGGTCCCTAAACCTAAAGATTATCCTATAATTGACACGGAATGGGTCTTTAGAAATAAAATGGTTGAATATGGTTTGATTATATGAGATAAGGCACGTCTAGTTGCCAAAGGGTATAATCAAGAGGAAGACATTGACTATGATGAAACCTATGCTCCTATTGCAAGGTTAGAGGCTATTAGGATTCTCTTAACCTTTGCATCGATAATGAATTTTAAGTTCTTTCATATGAATGTGAAGAGTACCTTCTTGAATGGCTATATTCAAGAGGAAGTATATGTTAATCAATTGTCGAACTTTGAAAGCTTTAAATACCCTAGTCATCTCTATTAACTCAAAAAGTTTTTATATGGTCTAATAGATTGAATAGTTTTCTATTATAAAAAGGGTTTGTAAGGGGCAAAGTTGACACAACACTCTTTATATCAAAACCAGAAAATAATACATTGTTAGTATAGATTTACGTTGATGATATAATATTTAGTGCTCCTAACAATTTACTTTGTAAAGAGTTTTCTGATCTAATGAATGGCGAATTTTAAATTTCGATGATGGGAGAGCTGTCATTCTTCCTAGGACTACAAATAAAGCAGATGAGCTGCGGGATATTCATTCACCAAATGAAATATTGCAAGGAACTACTACGAAAGTTCGAGATGGACAAATGTAAAGAAGGAACAATACATATGGCATCATCCCGCTATCTCGACAAGGATGATAAAGTTCAAGATATAGAGGTAACAAAATGTCAAGGTATAATTGGTTCATTTCTTTATCTAACTACTAGTCATCCAAATATTATGTTTAGTGCATACATGTGCATGAGATACCAAGCATCTCCTAAGGAATCTCACTTTAGTGCTGTAAAACGTATTATGAAATATCTAAAGGAAACATTATTTATGGATATATGGTATCATATGGATGCCTCATTATCCTTAACAGGGTATTCTGACTCCGACTTTGAGGGATGTAAGTTGGACCGAAAAAGTACTAGTGGAACTTGCCATCTTTTGGGCAGCTCCTAAGTATCTTGGCATAGTAAGAAGCAAGTATGTGTTACTTTGTATACCGCCAAAGCGGAATACATTGCCGCTAGCATGTGTTGCGCTTAATACCTTGGTGATTTCTTGGATCAATCACTCACTAGATCGTTCTATTGTGTAAAGTATCCTCTAGCTTGAAACTGCCTATGATATATGTAAAGATCTCAAAGAGAGGTATTACTTGTTAGGTCCCATAGGGCTCTATAACTCACCTAGAGGGGGTAAATAGGTGATACAATATACAATTACCGTTGCTCGATAATCAAACAGAAACACAAAATTATACACTATTTAATCGATTAAGCACAACTATAATCGATTAACTTGTTCTGCTATTAATCGATTAACTAAACACCTTAATCGATTATTTAGTTCTTGTTCAATGAAAAATAGTTTTCTTTCAATCTTGAAGATTACCAAGATTCAACTAAACTTATATGCACATATTATAGACAATTAAGAACAGTAAATGCACAATACAGAATATGCAATTTACACAAAATTATATGCATGTCAAGTTAAGTAAATCAAGTAATACGGAAATTTAAAAGATAAGAGAAAAGAAGAATGAGATACGACATTTATCCTGTTTCGTTTGCTGATCCAATTGCAAACTACATGCAGGTCTCCTTTTCTGATCTTGGGAGATTTTTCTTCACTATGGAATCTTTAATGTAATTTTACAAAAAAGCTTCCAATACAAGATGCAAGACGCTACTTTCTTGGAACCGATGAGCCTACCACTTCAGTTTGACTACTAAGCTCGTCAACTCGGATACTAACACCTTTCACGACTGTAGCCCCAACCTTTGTTTCGCTCGCACCAAGACCTCTTGCTCTCATGAAGAGTCTTACCTAACCACAACTAGGGTTTTCCCAAACCAATTCTCTTTCTATGGTGATACAACACACCAAGAGAATATGGTGTTGCCTTCTCTAACAATTCTTTCAAGTTATGTGTGCACCTCAATGTGAAAAATTAACACTCTTCTAGAATCTAAGAACCCTTCTAAAAGATCTCACAATTATAACACAGAAAGCGTGAGATGCAAGGTTTCTTTATAACTAAAGATTTGACAATTAAGCTCAATGGGTATCTTGTAAAGATTCACCCTTTTTTTAATCAAAAGAACACTTTGAAAATCTCTCTAAAGATATAAAAGTTAGAGCTTAAGATTTTATGAACAAAGTGTGTAATCTGTTTTTTTTAATATGTGTTCTAACTCTATGAATCAATGTTCATCTCTATTTTTCAGCAATATGAAAAACTTGGGTTAATATACCATTATGTTCTTAACTGCAATTAATTGATTATACTTAAAATTAATGGATTAACGGGTTCTTGAAAATAACATAGAATAGAAATAGTAACAACCCTTAATTGATTAAACCCTTACTTAATCGATTAATGGGTTCCCAAGAAATCAATGATTAATTGATTAAAATATTTGTTAAACGACTAATGGTTTTCCAAAAAGATATTTCAATGATGAATGAACCTCCTACATGATTTCTAAAAGTATGATGTATACCTTTGAATGATGTATGATTTAAAAACTCATTTTAAATGCATTCAAAACATATGATCATGTATGTATGCATGTGAATGTAAATCATGTATGTATGCATGTAAGTCTCATTTTAGTTATGATTGATTTTAGCTTGTGAGACTTCCATTGAGGTTCATCCTAGCCTAAACATCTTAAGACCTAATAAATATATTAAAGACTTAGCCTCTAGATCTTCTTTTGAATGCTTTTCCTTTTATGAACTTGAGTTTTGACTTAAAAGAAAGAAAAAACAATGCAATTTCTACTTATGTTAATCGAGTAAAAAAGTACTTATTCTATTATGTATGATTCAATTTTACACAAAATTGCATTTTATGTTATGGTTAATCAATTATGGCCTGTTGTTAATCGATTCATCTAACTATTATGACAAAATCCAGTGCAGGCCACATGCTATATGCAGAAAGTTATATAATTTGATATCACTGGTTTCATATACTTGTTTTATACTCATTATGTACATTACATGAAAACACTTGTTTATGATACCACTTGTTGATGCCTTTTTTCATCTATACCACTTGTTGGTTGAAAATTAAACACAATTGAATCAATGCAATGGATTTGAAAATTACTAAGCATTCATTCATCTATTGATCAAATGATTATAAAAGTGATATAAGAAAACATAATTCAATTTGAAAGCACAAAACAAATATAGTCATAGCATGTCATGTGATTGTGAAGAAGATCTTTGCTCCTGACCTTGACACGGTTTTGATGAAGACACCAACATCACCAAAAAGAAGAAAAGGAAGAATACTTATGAAGACAAAGAAGAATAAAGCTTCAAGAAAATTAGATTAAGTCTCTATATGTACTTCTATCCTAAAACTCCTTGTTATTCAAAGTAGTAATGCTCAAACTATTTTTAAAGAATAAATGAAACACTTTAGAAATACTTAAAACATTTTTTGAGATGATGTGTAACGGGTTACTTCATTCAAGTAACAAGTTACATGTGTGAGAAAAAAGAGTTATCCAACTTAAAACTGATCAAAGTAATCCATTACTGTATTTAAGTAACATATTACTGTATTTGAGTAACAGATTACTGAGTAACAGATTACTCAAATTGCTGTAATCGATTACTGTAAGTGAATTTTAAATTCACTGTTGGACAAAACATTTGGGTAATCGATTACTCA
>NW_017718734.1:0-3897 GCF_001865875.1 Lupinus angustifolius
GGACAAAACATTTGGGTAATCGATTACTCAATGCTGTAATCGATTACTGAGTGTTGTTACATCAGTTTTTCAGATTTGAAACTCAAGAGTTTTCATCCCAAACGAAATGCCTTCATTCCAAACAATTTCTACTCTTTCATAAAGGTACAATGGGTGATTTGAAAGCCTATTTAAAGGCTTTAGAACTCACAATGAAAACAACTCTTTGAACATCTCTTTCACACTTTTCTCACAACTTTCCTACACTTTTCTGAAATAATTTTCTGCACTTTTAAGCAACTTGAACTCAAAACTTTCAAAGCTATTTTAGAGTTGCTTGAAGTAAAGTGTTTATTTCTAAACTTAAAGAGCATAAGAGCATTATTACTAAGCATATAAAGAGAGTTGATTGGATTGCAAGTGATATAATATTTCATACTTGTAAAGGCAATCCAAAGCCATTGTTGTAATTCTTCATTCATTGCAAACAATCTTTCTTTCATGGGGTGTGAATAGAAAGGGGATAGAGTGACTTGGAAAAGTATTTTCCAAGGTATAAATATTAGTGAGTGTGTAAGGTACAGAGAGATCTCGGTGTGAGATATTGTAATTACAACTCTTAATATTTAGTGGAAAATCTCTTGTGCTGCAAGAGTACTGGACGTAGGTGGACAAGAAGGTGAACCAGTATAAAATACTTGTGTACTCTCCTTTCCCTTTCCTCTTTACTTTTTACTTGTTTATTTTCTGCAATATTATCCGCTGCACATTAACTCTTACATTTTGCAGAAAAAGTTACTATAATTTTAAGTCAACTAATTCACCCCCCTCTTAGTTACAATCATGTTCTTACAGTGATTACAATTCAAGTCAAAGCATAAAAACAAACTAACAAGTTTGGAAAATGCAACGCAATAACCAAAATATTTCAAAGACCAGAAACTCCTAAAACAACATCTAATAGGACACACTAGACATCTTAATCTAGCTAGGAGGCGGTTGTGGAAATCCACTAAAGGTCCTGAGTAAGAAGTGATGCTGCTAAAACGATTATGATTCTCTTCATCTTGTCTCCGTAACTCCGCCATGAGCCTATCTTCCATTGATTGCATCCTTGAGTCAATACGCTCATTTAAGCGTTGTTCCATGGCATCCAGATGAGCCAAACCAAATGAAGGTCATTGAGGCATATCAAACGCCCCACCATTTTGTTGCTCTTGGTTCTGCTCACCTCGCTCACCACTTTCTTCTTCATCGAACATTTCCAAATTCACAGTGGTCCTACAATCGTCTTGTTACATCCATTCACCACCATATTTATAAATGCTCATCTTGTGAATGAGATTCTCATGGACCATGTGTTCTCTGGGATTTACAGCGATTATCTCCACACCAGTTGTGTCGATCCCTAGATGATCAATGACACAGGAGATGAAAATGCCATATGCCAACAGTCTTGAAGAAGATGATGTAATACCATACATTATTTTCAGAATCTCGTCAGGCCAACTTATCAGAATTCCTTCTTTAACAGCAAACATAAGCTTCAAGTCATTCACTATTGGTTGTGCATGATTTGTGTTACGCTGAACCAAAATGTATGTTATCAAATAGTGCAATAGTCTATTTTCTATGGTTAAAGACCTAGCTTTTGTAAGCTCACCTTGGACAAAGTAGTAAGGTCCCCTCAAGCATGACTTGTACATCTCTGTAGAGTCATACGTGCTCTATTTGTCATCATTATAATCTCTGAGGGAACCACCATCACAAGCCAAGCCTCCAACATCTATGAACAACACATCATTTAATAAAATCAGCTTTCCTTGTACCATACTCCTATATCCACCATCCTTGTACTAAAAATTTGCATAGAATTCCCGTACTAGAGAGGGGTAAAAGCTGCCATTTAATTCCAGAAATTTTACGACCCCTTGTGCCTCCAATTCGTGAGGGAATTGAAATCCCTGTTCCACCATCCACGTCATTTCGGCATATCAGATGTATGTCGATTTCCAGCATATGAACCTATACAAAATTTCTGCTTGAAGAACAACATAAAATGGGTCTAAACCTAGTGATGGATTCTGCCTAGATGAAGAAGACCCTTCAGTGTTGAGATTTCTCGCACGTCTAGGATGACAAAGAGAACAGTTTGATCCAGTTGTATGTTTTACTCTTTTTGGTCTCTCATTACTCATTTTTGTAGAAATATAGGATGGATAATTGATTGAGAAGAAATTCGAAGTAAGGGTTAGAAAGAAGATAAGCTTAGGTTATTCAATTTCAACCGAATTGATGAGTTAGAGGATTTGAGGAGGAAATAATAAAAGATTGGATAGCTCTAATATGAGTTTGAGGATGAATTATAGGATGAATTTAGGTCAAGAAGACATATTTAACAAGGTTATGGTTAGAAAGAAAAAAAATCCAAAACAGTGTTTGAATCTGTTTTATGACTACACTTAATCGATTAACCTATGTGTTAATCGATTAACGAGATTTGAAGTTTAACACAGTTAATTCATTATGTTCCAACTTAATCGATTAAAATATTAAAAAATTATTACCTTATGCAATCGATTAAAGGAACAGATAATCGATTAACACATTTAGAAAAGCCCAGGTAATCGATTAAAGGACATAACAATCGATTAAATGAGTCACAAAAATAGATTTTGGCACAATTTGAATTAGTTTAGAGGTTTTCTAAGACCCTAAGATGAAAGATCTATCCTAAATACTAAATGAACACTTAACATAGAGCCAAAAGAGCATGAAAGCATACCAATCAAGAATGCATTATACAATTAAGAATACATGCATATATGAAAGTGCGCATGTCAATATAGCACTTTGGAAAGCTTTCTCTATGTGTTTAGGTTTGATGAGGACAACTTGTGATCATGAAAGCTTGAAGATCATCAACAAATCAGCATGCTTAAGTCTCTAGATTGGTATTAGACTTAGACTAATAGTTAGTTTAGGTTGAGTCTAAGGCTTAGGTAAACTCAATACATGTCTCATATGCATAAAACTTTAAATCATTTTAAGTTTTGAGATATGTCATTTATAATATGTTCATGCATCATATAAATACATGTAATCTGTGTATTCTAGGCATAAACTTAGTGTTGAACATGTATAAATTAAGTGCATAACGTATTTGAGTTTTGCAATTTGAAAATACACTTGGAAATATGCAGTTAATCGATTATGGAGTGTTTTAATCGAATAACATAAGTTTTTGAAAAGTTGTTGAGAGTGAAAACTTGAAAAACAGAATCAGTTATGATTTTAAACCGCGTTAATCGATTAACCAAGGTTTTAATCGATTAACTGGGCTGCAGAAATGATTCTTTATATACTGCGTTTTCAGAACTGAAGTCATAACTTGCATGTTGTATTTTTTAGAGAGTTAGAACATATTTCGTGTTTTAGTGTTGCATCTATATGACATTGCATTTGTGAGATTAGAAAAGAGAGAATTCTATGCTTTAGGATTGAGAGGCATTTCATGTTTAATTTCTCACTATTTCACCTCACATGTTCATGCATTCATTGATGTTTTTGTGAAGATTTTGCATTCTGTAAAAACTGTTTTCAACTAATACATTGTCATGTTATATGAGTCTTGTATTAGAGTTTTAGAGTAAGATCTTAATTGTCTGTTTTGAGCATCATAATTGCTTTAGTTTACTCTATGTTTTTGCTGTGAAAAGTGTTGTAACATTGGGAATCTCAAGGTGTCTTACCACCAACGAGATTGTGTTGTATCTTCGATAACTTAGTGTTCTTGATAGGAAGAATAGGTTCTTGGCTAGGGCTACACTGTAAGAAAGGTTTTCTTGGGCGGTAGGAAGGGAGTCAAACCAAGGAATAAGATTCTTTAGTTTCAAGTGAATGTCTAAGTGTTGTAAT
>NW_017718735.1:0-380 GCF_001865875.1 Lupinus angustifolius
TATTTTTGAATAATTTGTTGTTTTCGAAAAAGCGGATACTCTAACCGCTACACCTATTCCCCCCTTCTAGGTGTATTTTAGCCACTGATACCTAACATAAATAGCATATACAATAATTAATCATTTTAAGTTTATAAAAGAGAAAATAAAAGAAATAAAGTTGAGACAACTCAATAATTGACCCAACTGTTATACTACACTTTGCTTCATACTCCATTATGTGATCCTAAGGGAAATATAATGGGTTCTACAAACCCGTTTGGTGGTGATGGTTCATCCATTAACCGACCACCTATATTCAGTGGTGAAGGGTATGCCTACTAGAAAGTCCGCATGTAAATTTTTATCGAAGCCATTGACTCGGATATTTGAGAATCTGT
>NW_017718736.1:0-373 GCF_001865875.1 Lupinus angustifolius
TAAAGATGATGATGAATCTGACTCCGATCTGGATGATGAAACAATGGGTCTCCTCGTTTGAAAATTCAGTAAATTCATAAAGAGAAAAGGATGATTCAAGAAGTTTCAAAAGAAAGAAGCGAAGGAATCAACAAACAAAGGCAAGTACACTAAAGATTGCTTCATTTGCCACGAGTGCGGAAAAGTATGACACATGCGATTTCAGTGTCCAACCTATCTGAAAAAGGTTGATTCAGAAAAGAGCACTCCCAGGGAATTCAAGTCTAAGAAAGCCTACATCGTGTGGGATGTACCTGAGGAGGAAACGACATCAAGCACCTCTAGTGAGGAGGAGTCAGCAAAGCTATGTTTGATGGCTAGATCTGACAACGAT
>NW_017718737.1:0-1026 GCF_001865875.1 Lupinus angustifolius
AAAAATAAGCAAACTACAAAAAGAGTTAGATGAATTAAAATTAGAAAATGAAACATTAGATCTCATCTATTCTTGTAGCTCATGTAACTGCTCTAAAAATAATTTATGTTAAAAACTTGTCTGTGAGACTTGCGAGACTTTGCAAGAAGACAATTTTAAACTTAAAGAAAAACTCACACGTCTCACAAACAGTCAACAACAATTAGACACTATGCTAAGTCAAACAAGAAATGTTGGTGATCACACAGGACTAGCTTATACTTGCCCTACTAAGAACAAAAGACCATATACAAAACCTGTAGCTCGTCCTAAAAATAAATATCACAAACACAAACCTATATGTTTTTACTGCAATACATATGATCATACCTCATATTCATGTTATATCAGAAAGTATGGTATACCTAGTGGCGTTTATATGTGGATACAGAAGGGAGATGACTCCCCGATTACTAACAAAAAGGATACGTAAGAAAAGTGATCTTTCTGCAGTGATCTTTCTGCATTGGGTACCTCAGAAAAGTAAGTGATCTTTCTGCAGGTATGTCTTCGAACACAAAGACATAAATGGTACCTAGACAGTGGGTGTTCGAGACATATGACAGATCAAACTTCCTGGATCTTTCACTCAAAAATAAAGGATACGTCACGTACGGAGACAACAACAAGGGAAAGATCCTTGGCACCGGAACAGTTGGTAACTCATCTCAAACTCTTATTGAAAATGTCATTTATGTTGAGGGATTAGAACATAATCTCTTGAGCATAAGCCAACTCTGCGACAAAGGTAACCGTGTATCTTTCGATTCTGATTGTTGTATTATTCGTGACATTTTATCTAATAATGTTAAATTTGTTGGTCATCGTATAAATAATATTTACATGGCTAATTTGGATGATGTCACTACCTTATTTTCAAAATATTTTATTTCTAAAGAAGATGACATCTGACTTTGGCATAGACGCGTTGCACATATCCATGTAAAACATCTAGATAAATTATCATCAAACGAACTAGTTGAGGGG
>NW_017718738.1:0-970 GCF_001865875.1 Lupinus angustifolius
AGTAAGCTCCTAGAGCTTGGTATGATAGACTAAGTACCTTTCTTTTGGAAAAAAGGGTTCGAAAGAGGCTTGGTTGACACGACGCTTTTTATTAGAAAATCAGAAAATCATGTATTACTTGTACAAATCTATGTGGATGACATAATATTTGGATCTACTAATGATATTCTCTGTAAAGAGTTCTCTGAGATGGTGCAGGGGGAGTTCGAAATGTCTATGATGGGAGAACTCACATTCTTTCTAGGACTTCAATTAAAGCAGCTAGAAAGTAGGATATTCATTCATCAGACAAAATAATGCAAAGAACTACTCAAGAAATTTGATATGGATAAATGTAAGGAAGCCTCCACTTCTATGGCATCTGCTTGCTACCTAGACAAGGACGAAAAAGGAAAAGCAATAGAGGTAACAAAGTATCGTGGTATAATTGGGTCATTACTTTACTTAACTGCAAGTCGACCTGATATCATGTTTAGTGTATGGATGTGTGCGAGATTTCTATCACCACCTAAGGAATCACATTATATAACTATTAAAAGAATCATGAGATATTTAAAAGGAACAACTAACATGGGATTATGGTATCCTCGGGACGCCTCACTATCCTTGGTAGGATATTCCGATTCCGATTTCGCCGGATGTAAATTGGATCGGAAAAGCACTAGTGGTACTTGTCACTCGTTGGGTAGTTCATTAGTTGCATGGCAAAGTAAAAAGCAAGCCTATGTTGCTTTGTCCACCGCCAAAGCGGAATACATTGCCGCTGGTGTGTGTTGCGCTCAAATCCTTTGGATGAAGCAGCAACTTAAGGACTTTGGTCTTAAACTTGAAAAGATCCCCATTAAATGCGATAATACAAGTGCCATAAACCTACCCAAGAATCTTGTTTTGCACTCTAGAACCAAGCATATAGAAATTAGACATCATTTCTTACGTGATCATGTACAAAAAGGTGACTACGTTCTTGAAT
>NW_017718739.1:0-876 GCF_001865875.1 Lupinus angustifolius
ACTTGGAATTATTGATGAATAATATCTTGATTAAAACTGCCTAGATGTTTGCTTTATGTCTTGCCTCTATATGTTTATTTGTCTCTTGTTCTAAATGATATATGTTGTAGTGCAAAATTATACCTCATGATAACTTCATTTCGTGATTAAAAATGTGTCAATTAATCCGTTAAAATGCATGCATAAGCCCTAAAAAGTTGAAACCACTCTGCTAGCTGAAAAACACCTTTTTACCGTGTTTAATTGATTAAACACTCAGTGTTAATCGATAACCTGGGCATCATTTTCTGAAAAATCAATTTTTACATGATTTTAGTCGATTAACCATGCTTGTTAATTGATTAAAACCAGAAGCTTAAGCGCAGACAGCACCTCGGTTTCACGCTTTTTCCGGCATTTTCTCCACCTCTTTTCACTTGTAAGTCTCTGAAATTGCAACTCAACAGATCTAAGTGCTATAAGGTAGATAAACCTCTCCCTAACCCTCTCAAAATCACCTTGAAATCTCACATTATCATCCTCATTCCATCAAATTCCAATTCTTCCCCAAATTAAACCCTAGGTTAGGTTTGCCCAATCCTTCTCTGCCCCGTCTAACATCAATTCGGGTTCTACATTAAAATGGAGCAAAGTCGCGCAAAAAGGTTCAAAACTGCTGCCAATCGTGGACGAAGACCGGAAGCTGGCTCATGCTCCACTCGGGACCGTAGTGACCCTTATTACTCGCTCATTCTTCAAGAGACCCGTTTGGCGAAGTTCCTAGGATGCAAACCCACGTACGTAAGGTATGTCGACTTAACCTGGATGGCAGAACAGAATTTCAGCTTTCCGCATGATATGGAGGCTTAGGGAGCCATTAAATTTTTGGAATTAAAG
>NW_017718740.1:0-511 GCF_001865875.1 Lupinus angustifolius
AATTTTATGCAAATTTCAGATATAAGGATGGTAAATACTGGTCTATGATTTCTAGTAAATTGTTTGAGATTAGTGATGATTTGTTTATGAATGTCGGTGGATTGTCATCTTCGGGTTATGGAATAGGCGATTGCTCATGGGTTAAGGATAACTTTGATCCTACTAAGGTTTATCAGTCATTTCTTAGAGGTCCTCATTTGTATATTCCGGGTCAACTGACCAAGGCTGGGTCATTATCTGTTGAGAACAGGCTGTTACATTATATCATTGCTTATATCCTGGTATAGAGGAACACAAATCATGTGCAGTCCACTGTGAATGATTTGCGTTTCATGTACGCTGTTAAGCATAAGGTAATGATTAATTGGCCTGAGGAAATATTGAAGATTATGAACAGTGTGTCTCTGTCTCAGTCGAAGTTGCTTCCCTACAGTATATTCATTTCACGCATTATGGATTATATGCATATAGATATTTCTGACACCATCATTGTTGAGTATACTGACAAGGA
>NW_017718741.1:0-24511 GCF_001865875.1 Lupinus angustifolius
GGAGTCAAACCATAGAATAAGGTTCTTTATTTTCTTGTGAATGTCTAAGTGTTGTAATTGGAAGAAGTGCTTGTAAAACATTATTTCAATTATAGTGAAGAAAAATCTCCCAGATCAGTCGGGAGGCCTGGATGTAGTTTGCAAGTGGACACGCAAACGAACCAGGATAAAAATTGTGTTGCATGATTTTTCTCTCTCTCTTTCTCTCTTTTTTGCTTTAATCGGTTACATTGTATAGTTGTTTTAATGGCTATATTCTGTTTCCATACTATACTGGTGTAATTCTGATATTTTGTAAGCTCTTTATATTCGTTTAAATCTCCGTTAATTGTTGTGCAAGAAACCGAATCTGTTTGTAATTTCTGAGCTGATTTAATCGATTAAAGTAATTGTGTTAATCGATTATTTGTATTCTATTAATCGATTAATCTGGGGTTATTTTTGAATAATTTGTTGTTTTCGAAAAAGCGGATACTCTGACCGATACTCTGACCGCTACACCTATTCAACCCCCCCTTCTAGGTGTATTTTAGCCATTGATACCTAACAATATATTGGCGATAAGTGAACTCATTTAGGATTATCTAGATGTCTAGAATGCACTCAAACACTTAGGTAATATATCAGAAAAAACATGTAATAAGACATTATAGAGAATAATATGTCACGATATTTGGTTACCTCATATGTTTTACCTTATTTATCAAGATGTTAGAATTTTTCCATATTTGATGTCTTCTTTGGCCTTTTCTTCAATTCTTGATTCTTGCGTAACATTTCAATTCTTGAAATGTTTATCCTCATGAGTACCTAAAAAACAGTAAGCATACATTTCCTCTCCTATCATGGAGTTGGGTTAATCAAGCATTAAATTCACATAGGCTTTCCAAACAATAGTTTTGGTCAATTGCATTAATATGAGATTTAACTAGTTGTGCGTCAACATGATTAGAATATCCTAGATAGTATTTCTACATTTACTTTTAAATCAAAACATGATTAAAATATTCTTATACTTGTATAATAATATCATGTTTGCATTTAAGCGCATGTAAATGTAAACCACAAAGTAATTGGCCTAAAAGTGATTTATGGAGGATTTCATGATTTTTGATTTTATGGTCTTGCTAGGATTTCATTATAGAATATGTTTATGGCACTTAAAGTATATAATACTTGTAGTTAAGAAAATATACCTTGTTTTACCTTTGTTGGACAATACTTCCTAACTTCAAGTATATGTGATGACAAGTTGCTCATAAGTGTCATGGTCTCATTTATTACCTCATACGGCCTACTTTCTTACTCTTGTGGCAAGTTGCATTTTTTGGGATACTTGCTCATTTTGATTGAACTTTCTTCATCTTCCTTATGAAGCTTCTTGAGTCCTTTGTTCTTTCTTTATTAATTTTCGAATTTGTTGATGAGGAGGAACATTGCTTCATCACTTGTGTCGGAATCGGACTCATCATCATCATATGTCTCATTTTGACTTCTTGAATGTGATTTTGTCGTTTTGAAAGAGGTTTCTTTGATGTTCTTGTCTATTTGTTCATTGAGTGCCAAACGTATTAATTCCAACTCGTGTTCTTGAAGTTTGCCAAATAATGTTGCGAGTGTCATTTGTTCCAAGACTTTTGACTTCATGATGGCAGTCACCTTGGGTTGCCATTTCACGTCCAGACATCTCAACACTTTAACAATTAGTTCATATTTGGCAAATGATTTATCTAATGCAATGAGATGGTAAAAAATGTGAGTAAATCGCTTTTTGTAAATCAGAAATAGACTCATGTGGAAATATACGAAATAGCTCATAATCATGCATCAATGCATTCAATCTAGATCGTTTGACCTCACTAGTGCCTTCGTGGATTACTTGTAAAGTGTCTCACATATCCTTGGCACTATCGCATTGAGAAATCCTAAAGAACTCATCGTATGAGAGTGCGGAGGTAATAATAATTTTCGCTTTCAGATCAAGTTGCATTTTTCTCTTTTCCTCGTTGGTCAAGAGACTTCTAGGTTTCTCTTTCGCTTCTCTGTTCACTATGTATAGTGGAACGAAAGGTCCATATTCTACGGAATCCAAAATTTCCGTCTCAATGGCCTCGATAAAAATCCTCATTCGGATTTTCCAGTAGGCCTACCCCTCGCCACTAAAAACCGGAGGGCGATAGATGGATGCGCCATCGCTGCAAAACGGGTTAGAAGAGCCCATGGTAAAAGTGCATAGGATCAACAATCTAACCAGCTAAGCTAGCTCGGCCGTACTAGCTCTGATACCATTTGTTATGTCCCATAGGGCTCTGTAACTCACCTAGAGGGGGGTGAATAGGTGATGCGGTATACAATTACCGTTGCTCGATAATCAAACAGAAACACAAAATTATACACTATTTAATCGATTAAACACAACTATAATTGATTAACTCGCTCTGCCATTAATCGATTAACTAAACACCTTAATCGATTATTTAGTTCTTGTTCAATAAAAACAGTTTTCTTTCGATCTCCAAGATTCAACTAAACTTATATACACCTCTTACAGACAATTAAGAATAGTAAATGCACAATACATAATATGAAATTTACACAGAATTATATGCATGTCAAGTTAAGTAAATCAAGTAATGCGGAAATGTAAAAGATAACGGAAAAGAAGAATGAGACACGACTTTTATCCTGGTTCGTTTGTGGGTCCACTTGCAAACTACATCAGGCCTCCCCTTATGATCTTAGGAGATTTTTCATCACTATGGAATCTTTAATGTAAGTTTACAATCAAGCTTCCAATACAAGACGCAAGACACTACATTCTTGGAACCTATGAGCCTCCTACTTCGGTTTGACTACTAAGTTTGCCTATTCGGATACTAACACCTTTCACGAATCTATCCCCAACCTTTGTTTCGCTCGAACTAAGACCTCTTGCTCTCATGAAGAGTCTTACCTAACCACATCTAGGAATTTCCCAAACCAATTCTCTTTCTATGGTGTTACAACACACCAAGAGAATATGTTGTTGGCTTGTCTAACAATTCTTTCAAGTTATGTGTGCACCTCAATATGTAGAATTAACACTCTTCTAGAATATAAGAACCCTTCTAAAATATCTCACAATTACAATAGAGAAAGCGTGAGATGGGTATCTTGTAAAGATTCACCCTTTTCTTTTTCTCAAAAGAACACTTTAAAAATCTCTCTAAAGATATGAAAGTTAGAGCTTAATATTTTCTGAACAAAGTGTGTAATCTGTTTATTTTGAATATGTGTTCTAACTCTATGGATCAATATTCATCTCTATTTTTCAGCAATATGATAAACTTGGGTTAATATACCATTATGTTTTTAACTGCAATTAATCGATTATACTTAAACTTAATCGATTAACGGGTTCTTGAAAATAACATAAATCAAAAACAGTAACAATCCTTAATCGATTAAACCCTTACTTATGTTAGGTATCAGTGACAAAATACACATAGAAGGGGGGTTGAATAGGTATCGCGATTCTAAAATACCGCTATTTGCACCAAAACCCTATTCTGGAAAATCACCCAGTTAATCTATTAAAGAACTGCCTTAATCGATTAAGTCACATAGAATAGACAATTGTTGAATGGCTCGATTGCACAGCTACTCACCAATTATACAGAAATGATATAGCAGATATATTTGAGCAGAAATGATCTTTATATGGCAGAATTACAATATTCAAATTATTAGCTAAAATAGGCCATTTAAAACAACTTTAAAAGATAAAGAGATAAGGGTAAGAAACAACCTACAACGAGGTTTTTATACTAGTTCGTTTTGCGGTCCACTGCAAAACTATAGCCAGTCCTCCCCTTCCGATCTCATGAGATTTTCTTTACTAAAACTGAAACCAATGTATATTACATACACACTTCCAATTACAAGACCTTGGAGCTACCTTCTTGAATTCCTAGAACTCCTACCTTGGTTTGACCACACTTATCGCCTAGGAAACCTTTCCTATGATCCAATCCCAGCCAAGAGTATGTTCTAAACTCAAGACCTCCAAGTCTTGGTGAAGACTCTCTATATGTCATTGGTGGTACGATACCAAGAGATGACTTTCCTTGTTACAAAAACAACACAAAAAAAGAGTAATGTGAAGCACAAAATGGCTCAAATATTACAATTAAGAACAAACTATAAACTCTATACAAATCTCGCAATTTATCAAGAATATGTATAAGATCAGAATCATGAAGAAACATGTAATTTCTACCCTACGAAATCTGTAAAAGAAATGAAAGAATAATGCAAGAAAAGATAGAATGATGAACACATTTAATCATATGTAATGGATGACATTTTAATCCCTAAGCATGATACTATCTCTCACTGTTCTCACATGCAATTCTCTCTGCCTATATGACATACAATGAGCACAAAAATATGAAACTTAGAAATTCTAAAAATGAATGAATGTATGTATGAAGCATGGTGTAAAATCATAACTTATATAGAAAAATAGTTTTACGCTTAGTTAATCGATTAAGTGCCCTTTTAATCGATTAATGGGTTGTTTAGAATAACTGAATTCTAATTTTCAGTTATCTGTTAAAACTAATTAAAAAAGATTTCACGTTAATCGATTAGCGCCTTGCTTAATCGAAATTAACTGACATATTTTCAGTTAAGATATTGAATGGTAAACTACCTATATGTTATGCTTATTAACTATACTTGTTTTACCATTATGTTATGCCTAAAATGTACAAATAACATGTATGATTAATGCATGAACATATAATAATCTAGATGGCATGTCTCATGTAAATGATAGGATAGTTTTTAGAACTTGTGAGATTTGCATCTAGGTTTACCTAACCTAGAATCAATAACTAAGACATATCTAAGACTCTAGTTTAGACATGAAGCTCTTGAATCTTTGCCATGTTGATTTGTTGAGTTATCTTTAAGCTTTCACTAAATCCTTTGTCTTCATCAAAACATAGGCAAGCTAAGTGCTATCTTGAGACTTTGCACTTTCAATCTCCCCCTTTTTGATGATGACAAACTCAACACCAAATTTTGTTTTGATGTATAGCTTGAAGATGGTCATAGGATGCATGGTTGTTGATTTCAAAGTTAAAGCACATAGCTAGACAATGGAAGCTAAATTTTATTTACAACATGCACACATCAAACAACAAAACAACCTTTCTCCCCTTTTGACATTATCAAAAAGATAAACTAAATGAATTTTGGTCAAAAGTAAGAAGAGATATGTAGTGAACTCAAACTGTAATTAATCAATTAATATTGAGAATATAATTAATCAACTAGTTGATGGAAAAATTGAACACATTCGCATATTGATCAACATTTAATCGATTAAGACAATTGGTTAATCGATTAAAACAACATAATGCCGTAATTGGACAGAATTAATGGAATGGAAGGTTATACAAGAACTAATCAAGCATGGAATGATCAAGCATTTATATTATACCATTCAAACAACAGGCTTAATCAAACATAAGAGATACATATAACCAAACATGATCAAGAACCATTAAATATGTATTCATACTATATTTGACATAAATAAGCATGTTATGTAAGCAAATCAAAACCAAAATAGTAACGATTTTAGTTGAAATGGCCTGCATATTAAGTCATAGTAGTTTAGCAAAAGTAGATAGTTAGAGTTACAACCCAAAAAGCATAAGAGAAAATGTGTCTCAAAAGTACAAAGCATCATAAATCCTGAAAATAGCCATATAGAAGAACTAAACCTAAGGCAACACAGGGTCTAAAGACTTCTAATCTAGGGATGTGGAGGAGGATCTTTGTCATCAGGTACGATCAGACTACTATCATCCTGGATGAGGAATCTCAGCTTCTCAAATTCTGCACAAAATCGCTCATTTTGTGCCTCAGCAGTGTTTTGAGCAAAGCTCCTCATAGCCTGATAGTGGTTATCAGTGTAGGCAACTTGACGTTCCTCAAATTGCTCCAAATATGTATGGTAGGAGTCCTTTAAAGACTGAAAATGTAGATCCATTCTGTTATTCAGCCTTTGCTCCACGGCATCCAGCTGAGCTAATCCAAATGATGGTTCCTGCGGCGCGTTTCCAGTTGGCTCCCCCTGAGTTCCTGCATTAGGCTGATTTGTTCTAGCCTGATCCTCATTATCAAATAGATCCAAATCCACAATAGTGTAATCCTCTTGGTATTGCCAAGTATTTCCATACTTGTAGATATCCATCTTGTGGATTAGGCTTTCACTAACAAGGTGATCTTTATCAGAAGTCTTTGTGATGATAGTATCAGATACGTCATTGTGCAGATAATCAATGATCCTCGATATGAATATACTATAGGGCAGCAACTTGGATTGCGAGGAAGAGACATTATACATGACCTTCAGGATCTCCTCAGGCCAATTAATCATAAAATTTTCCTTAACAACATACATGAATTTCAGACCATTAACAGTAGGTTGTGCATGATTGGTGTTTCTCTGAACTAGAACATATGCAATCAGATAGTGAAACAATCTATTCTCTATAGATAATGAACCAACTTTAGTTAGTTCTCCCTGAATATACAGATTGGGACCTCTTAAACATGATTTGTAAACCTCAGCAGCATCAAACACCATAAGCCATTCACAATCATCTAGGCTAGCACCATTAGTGGATAAGCCACCCACATTCATAAAAATATCGCAATCCATCTCAAATAAATTTCTCGAAACAATAGTCCAATACTTGCCATCCTTATATCGAAAGTTGGCATAAAATTCCCTAATTAAAGCGAGGTAGAGATTATCTGTTAATTCCAAGAACATCACAGCTCCCTGAGCTTGCATACCTTGCGGAAACTCAAAATTTTGTTCCGCCATCTAGGTTAGATCAGCATACCTTATGTTGGTTGGTTTCCTTCCCTAAGCTTTGACAACCGAGTATCCTAAAGTATGAGAGAGTAGTAGGGATCTCCACGGTCGTGCCTCACACTCAGATTCGAAGATGAACCAGTAAGAGGCCTATGACTGCGTTGAGCAGTTGTCTTGAATCTCTTTGAATGTCCTCATTCCATTTTGAGTGAAAACCGTGAGTGTATGAGAGGAGAAGAAGGATAAGGGAGGGAACCTAAAGCTTAGGGATTGGAATTGGAAATGGGGTTTCTTGGGGGAGTGGAGAGGAAGTGGGATCAAATTAGGTGCAATATGGGTATAGGTGAAGATTTAATTCTTCTTTTAAACTAAGATTTGAATATTTGTTGTTGCTTTTAAGATTAAGAGAGAAAAGGGGGCAAAGAGGGTTTGAAAAAGGAAAAAACGCTATTGTTTCTAATTTATCTAGTGTTGTTAATCGATTAAGAGTTGTGTTTAATCGATTAATCATAGTTAAAATTCCAGATTTTTAGAAAAATGAGCCTAGGTAATCGATTAAAATAGAACATTAATCGATTAAATTTAGTGTAAAATAAAATGTTTGCTATTGAAACTCATTTTAATCGATTAAGAATAATTGTTAATCGATTAACTCGCATCAGATTTGTAGAATCAAGAGGTTTTTAGGTTTTCAAAGCATGCAAAGATTTCTAACATATATCAAGCAATTTTTACTCAAACACCTATACATTTACAGCTTATCATACAAGAACTTGAGTCATAATATAATATAATGCATTCACAACAAATATACATTTTGAAGCATATAAGACATTAATCATGCGAAGCACATAATAAAGTTTTAGACGACTTTAATCAAGATAATTTTCATCAAGGATTCTAAGTTCTCTTTGAAGAACATAGAAAGTGTCTCATGAGAGGGGCTTGGTGAAAATATCAGCCAATTGCTTAGTAGTTTCAATAAATTCAAGTACACAATCGCCTTTGTGTACATGGTCAAGCAAGAAATGTTGTCTAATTTCTATATGCTTGGTTCTAGAATGCAAAACGGGATTCTTGAATAGGTTTATGACAGTTGTATTATCACATTTTATAGGAATCTTTTCTAGATTAAGTCCAAAGTCCTTAAGTTGCTGCTTCATTCATAGGATTTGAGCGCAACACACACTAGCGGTAATGTATTCTGCTTCGGCAGTGGACAAAGCAAAACATGCTTGCTTTTTACTGTGCCATACAACTTAGGAACTGCCTAGTAAGTGACAAGTCCCACTAGTGCTCTTCCGATCCAACTTACACCCTGCAAAATTGGAATCGGAATACCCTACCAAGGATAATGAGGCATCACTAGGATATCGTAATCCCATATTATTTATTCCTTTTAAATATCTCATGATGCGTTTAACAACAGTATAATGTGAATCTTTACGCAAAGCTTGAAATCTAGCACACATACAAACACTAAAGATAATATCGGGGTGACTCGCAGTTAAGTATAATAATGAGCCGATAATCCCTCGATACTTGGTTACCTCAATTGCTTTTCCCTCTTTATCTTTGTCTAGATAGCAAGCGAACGCAATATGTGTTGAAGCTTCTTTACACTTTTCCATGTCGAACTTCTTTAGTAACTCCTTAAAGTATTTCGATTGATGAACGAAGATGCCACTTTCCATTTGTTCGATTTGTAGCCCAAGAAAGAAGGTCAGCTCACTCATCATCGATATCTCAAATTCACCTTGCATCATCTCATAAAGTTCTTTACAAAGAATGTCATTAGTAGATCCGCAGATTATTTCATGAACATATATTTGAACTAATAATACATGATCATCTAATCTACAAATAAAGAGGATTTTATCAACCATACCCCTCACGAACCCTTTTTCCAGAAGGAAAGAGCTCAATCTATCATACCAAGCTCTAGGAGCTTGTTTCATGCCATAAATGGCCTTTTTGAGCTTAAATACATGGTTCATATATTTAAAATTTTCAAAGCCAGGAGGTTGATCTACATATACCTCATCTTGAATGTAGCCATTCAAGAAGGCGCTCTTGACATCCATTTAAAAGAGCTTAAAATTCATAATTGATACAAAGGATAAAAGCATCCTAATAGCCTCTAATCTGGCTACAAGAGCGTAGGTCTCATCATAATCAATGCCTTCCTTTTGGTTGTAGCCTTTGGCCACAAAGCATGCTTTATTTC
Source organism: Lupinus angustifolius (assembly GCF_001865875.1). Lineage (NCBI taxonomy): Eukaryota > Viridiplantae > Streptophyta > Magnoliopsida > Fabales > Fabaceae > Lupinus > Lupinus angustifolius. The sequence goes on from NW_017718741.1 coordinate 9,105, forward strand.
TTATGATCAAGCTAGATTCATCTAATTTTTTACGAAAGACCCATCAAGTACGAATCATTGGATGTTCTTTAGGCTTAGGGACCAAGTCCAATACATTATTACGCTCAAACTAGTTTAGCTCTTCTTGCACAGCTATGTCCCAGTGCACATCCTCAATGGCCTCATCGATGGTCTTTGGCTCAATTTGCGATACAAAAGAAACGAAATTACAAAAATTACGTAAAGAGCTACGGGTTACCACCGCTGTAGTTATATCACCTATAACTTTGTCAAGTGGATAATCCTTCTTGGTCTTCCACACGATCGGCAGGTCCTAATGCTCATCTTGGACAATTTTCTCTGCTTTTTCTTCTTTGTCCTGGTCTATGTCCTTAGAGTATGCTTCTTCTAAAGCACCTACAACATCATTAGAAAATACCTTTCTCTTCTCTTTTGGAGAAGATTCGTTAAAATAGACATGCACAGACTCTTCTACTTGCATTGAATATTTATTAAAGACTCGATAAGCTTTACTATGCAATGAATACCCTAAAAATATACCATTTTCTTTCAAGGATAGATATAGGAATTTTGATCTATCACCCGTCATATGTCTCAAGCATCCACTATCAAGATATCTCATATGTCTCGAGCATCCACTATCAAGATACCAATGTTTTCCACGTGCTCGTAGACATGCCTGTAAAATAGATCACTTGCCTTTTTCAGGTACCCAAGTTATATTGGGTCCTTTTCTGTTAGTAACCAGAGAGTCATCTCCCTTTTTCATCCAGACATATACGCCACTAGGTATACCATATATCCTAATGTAAGAAGAGTAGGAAATGTGGCCATGTGTGCCACAATAAAAGCATGTAGGAACCTTCTTATTAAAAAATTTCTTATTAGGCCGATTAATAGGTCTCCTATATGGTCTTCTCCTACGCATAGGGGGAATATATCCTACTCTGGTATGGTCAGCAACATTTCTAGTTTAGCTAAGCATAATATCTAACATATTTTGACTATGTGAGTTTTGCGAGTTTTTCATTAAGTTTCAAATTTTAAATTTTCAAAGACTCGCAAGAAACACAGACAGTTGATTGACATAAATTATCATTAGAGCAATTGCATGCATTAGAAGAATATATCAGATCTAATGTTTCATTTTCTAGTTTAGTTCATCTAATTCTTTCTGTAATGAAACTATTTTTTGTTCATTTAGAAGGATTACTCTTTTTCTATCAGAACTAATCCTAGCTAATTTCTTTAATTCATCATGCCATTCGACATAAGCATTACACAAATCCTCATAAGGAGATGAATCATCAGATGAAGTAGATGAGGTGTCAAAATATACCTCATTGTTTACCTCTTTTGAATTTGAGCAACAAGCGTCATTTGTTCTGGTCATTAAGCATAGCTTGGTTGTCTCCTCTTCATATGAGGTGCTAAATGTCGTATCCTCCTCTTGTACGTCCCATACAATGTAAGCTTTCTTTGACTAGAAGTCCCAAGTGCTCTTATCTGAATCAACCTTCTTGAGGTAAGTAGGACATTGAAACTTCATGTGTCTTAGCTTACCATATTCATAGCAAGTGAAACGCTCTTTGTTACCCTTGCCTTTTTTAGTTGAATTGTACTCTTATTTCTTCAGGAAACGTTTAAAGCCTCATTTCTTTAGGAATTTCTCGAATTTGCGTACGAGAAGGCTCAAAGTTTCATCATCCATATCTGAATCAGATTCATCTTCTTCTCTCTGTTCTGTAGATTGAGACATTGTTGCTTTGAGAGATATACTTTTATTTTTGCAGTCTGATTCTTTGTGCATAGTCAGGTGTCCAAGCTTCATCTCATGCTCTTAAAGCTTTCCAAATAATGTCGCCAATGACATGGAATCAAGATCCTTGGATTCCATGATAGCTGTTACTTTAGGTCGCCATCCCTTGTCAAGACAATGTAAAACTTTATTAATAAGTTCTCCTTTGGTAAAATATTTATCTAGAGCAACTAAATGGTTTACTATATGAGTGAACCTTTTTTGCCTGTTACTGATAGATTCACTCGGTAACATGCGAAATAGCTCATACTCATGCGTAAGGGCATTCAGCCTGGCACGCTTGACTTCGCTAGTGCCTTCGTGAGTCACTTGTAAAGTATCCCACGTTTCTTTGGCACTTTGGCACTGCGAAACCCGAAAGAACTCATCATAGGATAAGGCTGATGTGATGATGTTTTTAGCATGTAGGTTGTATTGAACCTTTTTACATTCATCATCGGACCATAGACTTTTCGGTTTTTATTTCGGTTCATCGTCCACTAAATTTTGTGGAACGAAGGTCCCGTTGACTACGGATTCCTAAATATCCGAGTCAATGGCTTCTATGAAGATTTTCATGCGGACTTTCCAATAGGAATATCCCTTGCCACAGAATACAGGAGGACGGTTAATGGATGCGCCATCACCGCCAAAAGGGTTGGTGGAACCAATTTGTTTTCCCTTAAGATTCACGTGTATGCGGTTGAGCTAGCACGTCGTACTAGCTCTAATACCACTTGTTAGGTATCAGTGACAAAATATACCTAGAAGGGGGGGTTGAATAGGTGTCGCGGTTCCCAAATACCGCTATTTGCACCAAAGCCCTATTCTGGAAAATCACTCAATTAATCGATTAACAAACTGCCTTAATCGATTAAGTCGCACATAATAGATAGTTGCTGAATGGCTCGATTGCACAGTCACTCACCAATGATACAGAAATGATACAGCAGTTATATTTGAACAAAAATGATCTTTATATGGTAGAATTATAATATTCAAATTATCAGCTAAAATGGGTAATTTAAAACAACTTTAAAAGATAAAGAGATAAGGATAAGAAACTACCCGCAACAAAATTTTTATACTGGTTCGTTTTTCAGTCTACTGCTAAACTACATTCAGTCCTCCCCTTCCGATCTCGGGAGATTTTCTTCTCTAAAACTTAAACCAATGCATATTACATACACATTTCCAATTACAAGACCTTGGACGCTACCTTCTTGAATTCCTAAAACTCCTACCTTGGTTTGACCACACTTATCACCTAGGAAAACCTTTCCTACAATTCAACCCCATCCAAGAGTATGTTCTAAACTCAAGACCTCCAAGTCTTGGTGAAGACTCTTTGTATCTCGTTGGTGGTACGACACCAAGAGACGACTTTCCTTGTTATAAAAACAACAGAAAAAAAACAGAGTAATGTGAAGCACAAAATGGCTCAAATATTACAATTAAGGACAAACTATAAACCATATACGAATCTCACAATTTATCAAAAATATGTATAAGATCAGAATCATGAAGAAACATGTAATTTCTATCCTAAGAAATCTCTAAAAGAAATGAAAGAATCATGCAAGAAAAGATAGAATAATGAACATATTTGATCACATGGAATGGATGACATTTTAATCCCTAAGCATGATATTATCTCTCACTATTTTCACATGCAATTCTCTCTGCCTATATGACATATAATGAGCTCGAAAATATGCAACTTAGCAATTCTAAAAATGAATGAATGTATGTATGAAGCATGATGTAAAATCACAATTTATATAGAAAAGTTGTTTTACGCCTAGTTAATTGATTAAGTGCCCTTTTAATCGATTAACGGGCTGTTTAGAATAATTGAATTCTATTTTTCAGTTATCTGTTAAAACTAATTAAAAAAGATTTCACGTTAATCGATTAACGCCTTGCTTAATCGATTAACTGGCATATTTTCAGCTAAGAGATTAAATAGTAAACTACATATCAATTGTACATGTTTTACCATTTATGTTATGCCTAAGATGCACAAATAACATGTATGGTTAATTCATGAACATATAATAATCTAGATGGCATGTCTCATGTAAATGATATGATAGTTTTTAGAACTTGTGAGATTTGCATCTAGGTTTACCTAACCTAGACTCAATAACTACGACACATATCTAAGACTCTAGTTTAGACAAGAAGCTCTTGAATCTTTGGCATGTTGATTTGTTGAGTTATCGTTAAGCTTTCACTAAATCATTTGTCTTCATCAAAATATAGGCAAGCTAAGTGTTATCTTGACACTTTGCACTTTTAACTTAAACGATTAATTGGTTCCCAAGAAATCAAAGATTAATCAATTAAAATATCTGTTAATTGATTACTGGTTTTCCAAAAAGATATTTCTATGATGAATGAACCTCCTACATGGTTTCTAAAAGTATGATGCATGCCTTTGAAATATGTATGATATAAAAGCTCTTTTTAAATGCATTCAAAACATATGATCATGTATGTATGTATGTGCATGTAAATCATGTATGTATGCTTATAAGTCTCATTTTAGTTATTATTGATTTTAGCTTGTGAGACTTCCATTGGGATTCATCCTAGCCTAAATATCTTAAGACATAATAAAGATATTAAACACTTAGCCTCTAGATCTTCTTTTGAATGTTTTGCCTTGTATGAACTTGAGGCAGCACCATCTTCTCCAAAATCCTCTTTATCTCTTTGTTTGAAATCTCAGCTTGCCCATCACATTGGAGGTGATAAGGTGTGGAAAATCTATGAACAACCCCATATTTCTTGAGAATAGCTTGTATGGATCTATTACAGAAGTGGGTGCTTTGGTCACTAACAATGGCTCTGGGTATGCTAAACCTGCAAAAAATGTGTGACCTAACAAAATCCATAACAACCCGAGGATCATTAGTCCTGGTGGCCTTAGGTTCCACCCATTTAGAAATATAATCAACAGAAAGCAGAATATAGTAAAATGCAAAAGAAACAGGAAAGGGACCCATGAAATCAATACCCTAGACATCAAACACTTCACAAAACAACATAGGTTGTCGAGGCATCTCTTGTCTCCAAGAAAGAGTATCATATGCTCTTTAACACTGCTCACAAGTGCTACAAATATTCCATGCATCTTTGAAGATGGTGGGCTAATAAAATCCATAATCAAGCACCTTTCGTGTTGTCCTTTGGGTACCAAGATGGCCACCCACTTGAGAAGAATGACAAAACTAAAGGACTGACTCAATCTCATGATCTAGAATGCATCTTCTAGTAACTTGGTCAATACACAATCTCCACAAATAGGGATCATCTCAACCATAATATTTAGCATCACTCTTAAGTTTATCATTTTGAGCTCTAGATGCAAGTGGAGGAAAAACAGATGCAACCAAATAATTAACAATGTTCATCAGGAAAATCATCTCTGATAAGCATCATGTCAATAGCTCCCTCTATCCTGCTCAAATGATTAGCCGCCAAATTTTGTGCTCCACTCTTATCACGAATCTCCAAATCCAACTCTTGGAGCAAGAGCATCCATCTAATCAGCCTTGCTTTGGAATTAGTTTTCTTCAATGGGAACTTTAAAGTTGTATGGTCAGTGAAAACAACAATTCTAGAATCAAGCAAATAAGACCTAAACTTATCCATATCAAATACAATAGCTAAAAGCTCTTTTCAATTGTGGTGTAATTTGTTTGTGCAACATCTGAAGTTCTGGAAGCATAATAAATTACCCTAGACAGTTTGTCCACTTTTTGAGAAAGGAAAGCCCCCAATGCATAATTAGAAGCATCACACATCAGCTCAAAAGGGACTGTCCAATCAGTGCCTGGATAATAGGAGTGGTGGTCAAGGTTGTCTTGAGGCAATCAAATGCCTCCATACATCTCTCATCAAAATCAAAGACCACCTCATTTTGCAACAGGTTGGCTAGTGGAAGAGCCCTCTTGCTGAAATCTTTAATGAACCTACGATAGAAACCTGCATGACCAAAAAAAGAATGAACCTCTCGCACGCAACAGGGGTAAGGCAATTGTGAAATAACATTTATCTTGACAAGATCTATATCAATTCCCTTATTTGAGATCACATGCCCAAAAATTATGCCCTGCTCTACAATAAAATGAATCAAATGAAGATCCATAGACTCTGATATCATCCATAAACACCTCTATGCAATTCCTTAAAACGTCACTGAAATGGCTTACCATACACCGCTAAAATGTACCAGGGGCTTTGCATAGGCCAAAAGGCATCCTCCTATAGGCAAAAGTGCCAAAGGGGTAGTGAATGTGGTCTTCTCCTGATCCTCAGGAGCAATATGGATCTAGAAATATCCAGAAAAACATCAAGGAAACAGTAATGAAATTTATCTACTAAGCTCCCAAGCATCTGATCAATAAATGGCAAAGGAAAGTGATATTTTTCTTGGTTGAGCCTCATATAATCAATGCAGAATCTCCAACTATTCTGCACTCTCGTAGGAATCAGCTCGTCTCTTTCATTTCTCACCACTATAGTTCATGTCTTCTTTGGAACCACCTCAACCGGGCTCACCCAATGACTATCAGAAATGGGATATATAATCTCAGCTTGTAGGAGTTTTGTGACCTCTTTCTTCACAACCTCAAGGATGTCTGGATTGAGTCTCCTTTGTGGTTGCCTCACTAGTTTTGCTCCATCTTCCAAGAGTATCCTGTGCATGCACATGGGTGGGCTAATACCAGGAATATTAGCTAAGGTCCAACCTATTGCCTTCTTATGCTTCTTCAGGACTTGCAACAACTTCTCCTCTTGATCAGCATCAAGGGAGGTGGAAAAAATAATAGGAAGCTTCTCATCATCCTCTAAGTAAGCATACTTGAGGTTTTTTAGGCAAAGGTTTAAGCTCCAGTACAGGTGTCTGCAAAACAAATGGAACAAAAGTAGCAGACATAGATTCTGCAACCTGCACCTGAACAAGTAAATCAGATTGTTGTATGATGTCTGCAGCAATTGGGTTAGTGCAATCTGATTCCACAACATTTGGATCAACAGAAATTTAAAGAAACTCATCAATACAAGAATTACATATTTCAGAATTAGTGCATGCATGACAAGTGTATGAGCCTATCAATAACATAGAATCAAAATCATTAAGAAAATCACAGATATGCTCATTAGTTAACTCGTCAAGTAAATCAATATGAAATACAGAATGGTCCTCATATGGATGCTTCATAGCATCAAAAATATTAAATCGAACCATAATATCACCAAACTTCATAGACAATCTTCCAGCATGGACATTTATCTTGGTTCGGACTGTTCTAAAAAATGGCCTCCCCAAAATGATAGGAACTGTGTTTCGGGAGGATCTCTCTTCCATATTGAGAATATAAAAATCAGCCGGAAAAATAAGTTCACCAACCCAAACCAAGACATCCTCTACCAAACCAGCAGGATAGGTAGTACCCATGTTTACTAATTGAATCACTATCCCAATGGGTTGCATAGGTCCAGGTGAAAGATACATCAAAATAGACATATGCATAACATTTATCGAAGCTCCTAGGTCTAGCATGGCATTCTCAAATTTATTATTACCTATTATGCAAGGTACAAAAAATGTACCTGAGTCCTTACATTTTTCAAGAATGTGAGAAATAGGTTTACCTATTAGTGCGGAAACATTTCTGCCCAAGCTGTCCTCTCATTACCTTTCAGCCTCCTCTTGTGAGTGCACAACTCCTTTATTTTTTTTTTGCATATCTTGGAATTTGTTTGATTGCATCAAGGTATGTTCACCTCTACCTTTCTAAATGTGTCCAAGATCTCATTTTCTACCTATTCCATCTTCTTACTTTAAATGGCTATTGTGGAAATGGAAGAGGAATGGAAGATGGTTGTGCAGCACTTGTGGAAGTTTCACTAGTATGAATTTCTTCACTAGTGCTCTCAGTATGAATTTTCACTAGTATGAATTTTCACTTGTGGAAGTTTCACTAGTATGAATTTCTTCACTAGCGCAGCACTTGTGGAAGTCTCTTGTAAAATCGGTTCTTCATTTTTAATGCAACTAGATCAACTTCAATCTTTTTTCCTGACCTTAGAGTGATGGCACTCACATTCTTCGAGTTGACCAAAGTCTAGGAAGGCAATTTATCAGAATTTTGAGAGTGCAATATGTTTAATGAAGTAGCCATCTGTCTCATCTGGGTGGTCAAATTCTGAATGGAGGACTCTTGTCTCTGAATGGAAGCTCTGGTCTCTTGCTGGAATTGCATATTCTGCAATGTCATTTGCCTCACCAATTCTTCTAATGAAGGTTCACTAGACGCAGTAGTAGGATTACTATTCACTTGTTGTTGCCTCTACTGTTGGATTGGAGGAGGCATATATGGTCTATTTTGTGCAGCATTATTATTCTGAAATGGTGGCCCTGGATGAGATTGTGAAGGATCAGACCATCTAAGATTTGGATGATTCCTCCAACCAGGGTTGTATCTGCTTGAAGAATGATCATAATTCTGTTGTTGTTGTTGAGGTCTGTTGTTGTAAATATTTGCAGCATAGGCCTCAGGATGGTCACCAGTTTTTGGCTCCAAGAGAGAAGGACAATAATCAACATATTGGTTAGTTGCGGAGCAAATGCCACAAACTCGTGATGTAAGTGGAGGTTTATGTTGATTCATGGCAAGTTGAGTAACCAAGGTGGCAAGGGAGTCAATTTTTTTCTCAAGTTTATCTTGCCTCACTGAATCTATCCCAACACCATGGACACCTCTAACCACTATAGCATCACTACTTGTTGCACTGAACTGTTGAGATTTGGAAGACATCTTCTCAATCAAACCTCTAGCCTCAAAAGGGGTCATATCTCCAAGTTCACCACTACTAGCAGCATCAATAATATTCCTCTCCATGTTGTTCAGACCCTTATAGAAATATTGCAGGAGGAGTTGTTCAGAGATCTGATGATGGGGACAGCTTGCACATAAGCTCTTGAATCTCTCCCAATATTCATATAAACCTTCTGCATGTAGTTGTCTGATTTCAGAAATATCTTTTCTGATTGTAGTGGACCTGGAGGTAGGAAAGAATTTTTCAATGAAGAATCTCTTCAAGCCATCCCAACTAGTAATAGAACCAGAGACCAAGTAATACAGCCAATCTTTTGAAGCGCCCTCAAGTGAATATGGGAATGCCTTCAAACATATATGATCCTCTTGGATATCACGAGGATTCATGGTTAACATACAATGTGGAACTCCTTAAGCTACTTATGAGGATATTCACCAGCAAGTCCATGAAACTTAAGCAATAAATGGATTAGTCCAGTTTTGAGCACATATGGCACATCCTCATTGGGATACTGGATACACAAGCTTTTGTATGTGAAATCAGGTGCAGTCAGCTCCCTTAATGTCCTCTCACGTGGGATTGGAGGCGATTCAGCCATATTTTTAGAGTATGCAACAAAATGCACAGAATACACAGAAACAGCAGAATGCACAGAAACACAGAATCAGTATCACTATCAGGTAGATTAACACTAAGATGAAAAGACTCACTATCTAAATTTAAATTCCTAACTTGTCTAACCAAACTATGAAATGTTCTATCAATTTCAGGAATTATTGGATGCAAAGAGTCTGGATTTCCCCTAGACATGCACTAAATGCAGCACTAAGAACCATGTAGGGTAGTAAGTGAAATACATGTTAAATTTCAGTGATCAACCAAAACTTTGCATCAATAGAATTCTAATACCATAGGAAACTTCCACAAAAAGTTTCAGGACAAAACTCAAAGCCTAACTAATTTCAATAAATACAACAAAATCAAAACAATTGGAAAATAAAACTTCTATAATAAAAAAGAAATAGTAAAACGACTCTTTGTGGAGAAATAATCGTTGGATTTTTCTATTCCAAATGCATATATAATATGTCCAATTCTGATTAACGGTTCCAAAGTTATGCCTAAAATAGAAAATCAACAGTAAAACTAGTCACTACTTGTTTGTATCTCACAACCAGCAGCAAAGTGATTGACTATGATGTATCCAATATTCAATATGTGATGAAAGAAATGTAGAATTTCATGCAAAAATTCCAACCACAACTATATTAACCAACATACACCTTAATCAACCAACATGCAAATGGCTAAATAAGACAACAAACAGCAAACAGTGAATGTAATAGGCATTTTTTGAAACGCAAACATAATGGTTATTCTAAGACCCACACTAAATTATACTAAGAACCTTTGACAAGAACCGATAATCTCCGGTAGCGGCGCCAAATTTGATCGATTAACTCCAAGCGTTAATCGATTAACGCATACAACACATTAATTGATAACTGCTACACCTATTCAACCCCCCTTCTAGGTTTGTTCTATTCACTGAAACCTAACAAGTGGTATCATAGCTAGTATATCGTGCTAGCTCAACCGCATATACGTTATCCTAAAAGGAAATTAAATGGGTTCCACTAACCCCTTTGGTGGTGATGGCACATCCATTAACCGCTCTCACATATTCAGTTGCGACGGATACGCCTACTGGAAAGTCTGAATGAAAATCTTCATAGAAGCCATTGACTCAGATATTTGGGAATCTATGGTCAACATGCGTTTTGTTCTACTAAGCGAAATCAGCATAAGCATGAAACGATTAACAAATTCACACGAACTAAGCATTCACGCACTAGAGAGTAAATCAACTAAGCGAAGATAAACACATAAACTAGTTTCTAACATAGAAGAAATCAACAATAAAGAAACCGAAAATGCATTAATAACAAAACCTCAAGAGTTGTGATACATTACCAAAGGAATTTAGTCTACAAGTTTGGCCTTCCATTGAGTGGAAGAAAGAAACCGAAAATGAAGAAGATGAATGAAAACCGAAAATGTTTAGCAAACCCTAGAAGAGAAAAAAGGGGAAAACAGAATTCTAAAAATGAGTGAATGTAGAGAGTGAGAGTGGAATTCGGGTTCCCTCTTTTACAAAGAGTAAAATCGAAAAATGGACCCTAAACAATGGGCCCAAAACTAAAACCGAATTTACAAAAAAAAGTCCCAAAATAAAAATATAATCTTCACTTCAACACATCTCCTCCACTTCCATAATGCCCAAAATGTCATTGGTGCAAAATATGATTTGAAAATGATAATAGATTTAATGAGGCTAAATAATTCCAAATTAACTCATTTTGGGAATATTAGTTCAATAAAGTCTAAAACACTAAACCATGTGAAACAAAGTCCATTAGGCACCAAGAATCATCAATCATGCTAAATTAAGGTTATGAATAATGTGTAATATATTGTTCATCAGTGGTGAATAGGTTATATGGCACACAATTACCGTTGCTTGATAATCAAACAGAAACACAAAATTATACTTGTTTAATCGATTAAACACAACTATAATTGATTAACTCGTTCTCCTATTAATCGGTTAACTAAACACCTTAATCGATTATTTAGTTCTTGTTCAATGAAAAACGGTTTTCTTTCGATCTCCAAGATTACCAAGATTCAACTAAACTTATATGCACTTATTACAAACAATTGAGAATAGTAAATACACAATATGCAATTTACACAGAATTATATGCATGTCAAGTTAAGTAAATCAAGTAATGCGAAAATGTAAAAGATAAGGGAAAAGAAGAATGAGACACGACTTTTATCCTGGTTCGTTTGTGGATCCACTTGAAAACTACATCAGGCTTCCCCTTATGATCTTGGGAGATTTTTCTTCACTATGGAATCTTTGATGTACTTTTACAAACAAGCTTCAAATACAAGATGCAAGACGCTACTTTCTTGGAACCAATGAGCCTCCTACTTTGATTTGACTACTACGTTCGCCTACTCGGATACTAACACCTTTCATGACTTTATCCCCAACCTTTGTTTCACTCGAACCAAGACCTCTTGCTCTCATGAAGAGTCTTACCTAACTACAGCTAGGGTTTTCCCAAACTAATTCTCTTTCTATGGCGATACAACACACCAAGAGAATATGTTGTTGCCTTGTCTAACAATTCTTTCAAGTTATGTGTGCACCTCAATCTGTAGAATTAACATTCTTCTAGAATCTAAGAACCCTTCTAAAAGATCTCACAAATACAACACAGAAAGCGTGAGATGCAAGGTTTCTTTTTAACAAAAGATTTGACAATTAAGCTCAATGGGTATCTTGTAAAGATTCACCCTTTTCTTTTTCTCAAAAGAACACTTTGAAAATGTCTCTAAAGATATGCAATTTAGAGCTTAAGATTTTCTGAACAAAGTGTGTAATTTGTTTATTTTGAATATGTGTTCTAACTATATGAATCAATGCTCAACTCTATTTTTCAGCAATATTAAAACTTGGGTTAATATACCATTCTGTTTTTAACTGCAATTAATCGATTATACTGAAACTTAATCAATTAACGGGTTCTTGAAAATAACATAAAATAGAAACAGTAACAACCCTTAATCGATTAAACCCTTACTTAATTGATTAACGGATTCTCAAGATATCAATGATTAATCGATAAAAATATATATTAATCGATTAATGGTTTTTCCAAAAAGATATTTCAATGATGAATGAACCTCCTACATGATTTCTAAAAGTATGATACATACCTTTGAATGGTGTATGATTTAAAAAATCTTTTTAAAAATGCATTCAAAACATATGATCATGTATGTATGCATGTGCATATAAATCATGTATGTATGCATGTAAGTCTCATTTTAGTTATGATTGATTTTAGCTAGTGAGATATCCATTGGGGTTTATCCTAGCCTAAACATCTTAAGACATAATAAAGATATTAAAGACTTAGTCTCTAGATCTTCTTTTGAATGTTTTGCCTTGTATGAACTTGAGTCTTGACTTTATTGTTGATACTTGTTGCTTGTCCTTGATCATTAATCATGTTGTCGATCCTTGTCTATATTAATCTTTGTCGTCCTTTGTCTTCATTAAAATATGTGTGTTCTTTGTCTTCATCAAAATATATGTAATGCATGCTTGCATACACACTCTTGTTCATTCATGCATGCTTGCATCTTCATTACCAAGGTGATATATTTTGTATCTGTGATTTGCAAGAACAACTAGATACTACTAGGCAAGGAAATCAATCCATAGATAAATATTACACACACTTAAAAGGCCTTCAGCAATAATTAAATAATTTCATACCACTTACCTCAGGCACTTGCTTGAGCAAATCATATAGGGATGAACACTATGTAATAAGGTTTCTAAAAGGACTTAATGAGCAATATTTTGGTGTAAGATCCCAAATAGTTCTTATGGATTCCCTGCCAAGCATAAAAAAGGCTTTCTTTTTACTTATGGAGCAAGTAAGACAACTTGTTCTTCCCTTTGATGAACCAAATGTCTTCACTAGCACCATTGATAACTCTGTTAGGAGAGGAAGGTATAGAGGAAGAGTTTTGAGGGGAAGTAATAACCAAATAGGAATGGGTAGGAACTTTGGCTTTAACAGTGCAAAAGGAATAGGAATAAATTCCAAAGTCTACACTTTCTACAGTAAGGTGGGGCACACCATTGATGTATACTACAAAAAGCATGGTTTTCCCCCTCATTACAAGTTCAATAGCAATGTAAATAGTGTGACTAGTTCAAGAGATAATGACATAGCCAATGAACATGATGAAGAACATAATCCTATTGGTCAATGTAAATATTTGGTTGTTTTTCATGAAGAATAAATCTGAGACTACCACTTTTATAAGATCATCTGTCACTCTTATACAAACTCAATTTGGCATTATTTTGAAACGTATAAGATCAAATAATGGTGTATAATTTAGAATGAATGAGTTTTATAACTCAAAGGGTATCATGCACGAGACTAGTTGTGTTGAGAATCCATAACAAAATAGTATTGTGGAGAGAAAACATCAATATATTCTTGGTGTAGCAAGAGCCCTGATGTATCAATCTTCTATGCCCAAATGCTTTTGGAATTATGCCACTGCTCATGCTATATTTTTGATAAATAGACAACCTTCCACTGTCTTGAACAACAAGTCTCCCCACCATGTTCTTCTCAATCATGACCCCAATCTTCTTAATTTGAAAGCTTTTGGATGTTTATGTTATGCTTCCACCCTTGTGAGCAATAGAAGAAAATTTCACCCTAGAGCTATGAAGTGTACATTCCTAGGTTTTAAACATTGAGTAAAGGGTTACATCCTTTATGACTTAGAGACAAAAGAAACCTTTATGTCCATAAATGTTGTCTTTTATGAAGAAGTGTTTCCTTTCTCTAACCAAGATGAATTAGATGAGAACAAAGATAGTGAATCTCTACCTACAACTTCCTTCAACCAAGATGATCACTATATAGATCATCAACTTCATGATGATGAACCTGATCAAACCATTGAGGACATTCCTAGTTGAAAGTGCGCATGTCAAGAGGAGCACTTTGGAAAGCTCTCTCATTATATGTCATGGTTTTGATGAGGACAACTTGTGCTAATAAGAGCTTGAAGATCATCAACAAATCAACATGCTTAAGTCTTTTGATTGGTACTAGACTTAGACTAGAGACTAGTTTAGGTTGAGTCTAAGGCTTAGGTCACCTAACACATGTCTCATATGCATAAAACCTTTAAATCATTTCATCTTTGAGATATGTCATTTATAATAAGTTCATGCATCACATAAATACATGTATATGTGCATCTTAGGCATAAACTTAGTGTTAAACATGTATGAATCAAGTGCATAACATGTTTGAGTTTTTGTCATTGAAAATACATATGGAAATATGATGTTAATCGATTAAGGCATACGTTAATCGATTAACCTAACTTTTTGAAAATCTGTCGAAACTGAAAAACTTGGAAAACAGAATCAGTTACATTTTTAAACAACGTTAATCGATTAACCAAGGTCTTAATCGATTAACTGGGCTGCAGAACTGATTCTTTATAAACAGTGTTTTCAGAACTGATGTCATAACTTGCATGTTGCATTTTTTAGAGAGTTTAGAGAGTTAGAGCATATTTCGTGATATTTGTTGCATCTAGTTGATAGTGCATTTGTGAGTTTAGAAAGGAGAGAATTCTATTCTTTAGGATTGAGTGGCATTTCATGATATATTTCTCATCATTTCATCTCACATGTTCATGCAAATTATTGATGCTTTTGTGAAGTTTTTACATTTTGTAATTTATGTTTTCAAACTAACACATTCTCATATTGCATGAGTTTGTGTTAGGTGTTTAGAGTAAATTCCTATGTGTCAAATATGAGCTTTGTAATTGCTTAAGTTTACTCTATAGTTTTGTTGTGAAAAATCGTTGTAACATTGGGAATCTCGAGGTGTCGTACCACCTAAGAGATTGAGTTGTATCTTCATTTTGCTTAGAGTTCTTGATAAGAAAGAACAAGGTTCTTGGCTGGGGCTACGCCAAAAGAAAGGTTTTCTTTGTCGGTAGGAAGGGAGTCAAACCATAGAATAAGGTTCTTTATTTTCTTGTGAATGTCTAAGTGTTGTAATTGGAAGAAGTGCTTGTAAAAACATTGATTCAATTATAGTGAAGAAAATCTCCCAAATCA
>NW_017718742.1:0-39178 GCF_001865875.1 Lupinus angustifolius
TATGCATAAATCTTTTAAATCATTTCATCTTTGAGATATGTCATTTATAATATGTTCATGCATCACATAAATACATGTATATGTGCATCCTAGGCATAAACTTAGTGTTAAACATGTATGAATCAAGTGCATAACATATTTGAGTTTTTGTAATTGAAAATACATATGGAAATATGTTGTTAATCGATTAAGGCATACGTTAATCGATTAACCTAACTGTTTGAAAAGCTGTTGAAACTGAAAAACTTGGAAAACAGAATCAGTTACGTTTTTGAACAACGTTAATCGATTAACCAAGGCTTTAATCGATTAACTGGGCTTCAGAACTGATTCTTTATAAACTGCGTTTTCAGAATTGATGTCATAACTTGCATGTTACATTTCTTAGAGAGTTAGAGCATATTTCGTGATATTTGTTGCATCTAGTTGATAGTGCATTTGTGAGTTTAGAAAGGAGAGAATTCTATTCTTTAGGATTGAGTGGCATTTCATGATATATTTCTCATCATTTCATCTCACATGTTCATGCATATTATTGATGCTTTTGTGAAGTTTTTACATTCTGTAATTTATGTTTTCACGATCTTGTATGATTCACAACGACTAGGGCAACGATTCTTGAGCAGAAACGAAAGACAACACTATATACTTTGCTAAAAAATATAAGTTCACCAACCTTTCTTCCATTTGTTTTCCTTTTAATATCGCTAATATATGTGCATTCCTATCTTTCAATGGAGAGTAAAAACAGAAGATTTTAATTTTATTATTCACAAAATGCAACGCAGACTTCACATTTGGAAGCTACTACACCTACACAGTTTAATTACAAAAATGAAGCAAAAAGAACATTATTCATTTGCTTAAATCATTTGGCTCCACTTCCTCCTTTGAGGAAAGAGGCACTCTTTGTGATCTCACGCAAAGGCTTGTTGGTGTACCTAATGAAATGATAGACCCATGTACCAGCCACAGCTCCCAAAATTGGACACGCCATGTAAATCCATATGCTTTTGTATTCATTGTACATAATTGCAGGACCTAAACTTCTTGCTGGGTTCATTGATGCTCCAGTGATTGGCCTGTCATATTTAATTAATTCCATGCACAATGAGTTAAAAGTTAAATTGACTTTATTGAATAATGTAATGTTATTCAGGAAAGATAAGCTTTGACATAATGATAAAGTTGTTTGTCTTATTGACCTAAGGTTATGTGTCTAAATTTTATAATCATCTTAATTTTAATTTATTATGGTAGAGTGACATCTTTAGAGATGGGTCTCAACACAATGGTTAGATTATTTATCTTGTAACCTGTTTAAATCTTATTAACTATCTTTGTGCAAAAGATGGCATATATTTAATCTATCAATATCTTATTAAGTGGGAGTCCCATAACATCATGTCGACGTTTTAGTATGACATCTTCACTATATTGAATAATGTAAGTTAAGTAGGCTTGGGGATAAGGTAATACCCTGCAAATAACACATTCAGACATACTGTTGACCCAACTGCAAGTCCAGCCAACTCACCAATCTGCAGGATTCAAAAGTAAGATAAGTAAACAAAAGCAATGAAATATGGCTGAATAACATTCAAAAGTATATTTTGATACGCATGATGATGGCAACTTCTAGCATTTCTTCAATGTGATTCAATTCAAAACATACAAATTAGTCAATTTAAGTAGCTAATTTTTTAAAATGCCAAGACCGTAGAGTTTTTGTCTGTTTTATTCTTCAACCACCTTGTACCCTTAATCAAAATGTTTAATGGATAGTACCTAACAGTAATTTAAATTGCAACTATTTGGGTCGCATCAAGTTATATCTTACTATATCGAATGTAAAAATATGTTTTTAATTATAAAATAATTTACATTCCATTAGTCACAATTCAAAACAATTGAATCTAATTATAACCAAACAAAGCAAGAGTATTGTTTGTGAGGAAGAAATGTTACCGCTCTATTATCAGTGGCAACTCCAGAAACGACAAACATGAGGTAGAAAGTGATTATGAATTCAATCACACAAGCTTGCAAATCAGACCCTGCTGGAATTGTTCCTATAAACTGGCTTTCCTTACCATCAAATACTAGTCTAAGAGTTCCACTTGCCAGTAATGATCCAATAACCTGAGCTACAATATAAAGTGGTACCTGCCATAATAAAATCGACAACTCAATAATTTAAGGGACAATTGCATAAAGGAAGAGGCTTTTTTATAATTGTAATTCTATCTTTTATGTTTAGATTGACTTATTTTATTTTTAAAATAGTTAGTAATTGAAATATTTGTAAAAGTCCTATAGAAAAACAATTTTTAACGTTTTGTTTACTATGATTAACTGAAGCATAGACGCAAAAGAAGCTAGAGTTAGAATGGAAAGAGACAGATGTTAAAGAGGAAGTGTTTTTAAGTAGGAAAACACGGGTGAAGATTCTCTCAAGTAAGAGGAAAATACTCAAAAAATAAAAAGAAAAATAATATGATATGACACTTCTACCTCTTGAATATATTATATTACATTTTTATCCTTAAAAATAAAAAAACAACTTTTATAATTTGATTCCAAAAATGTTGCATTTCTTCTATAGAAGGAAAATGACAAAATTTATTGACCATATAAGACAAATTGTTAATAATGTTTTAAATTGTATTCTAATCATAATAGTAGTCATAATATTATGGTTTGAAGAGTTTAGATCATAATAACATTGAGGTTGAAATTGTGGCAGCATCAATTACGTTTTCCTACAACATTTGATATTTGAGATAAAGACAACTTGGCTTTAATCACAATTTAAAATGTTGCAACTTATGGAGATAGATAGATGAAAAAGTGTTTGTTTAATTTGGTTCACCTCCTTCAAAGGAAACCTTTTGATGGAAGCATGAGCAATGGTAACAGCAGGGTTGAAATGAGCACCAGAGATGTGACCAAGAGTGTAAACCAAAACCATGACAACAAGTCCCCAAACAACTGAAATCCCTGGATGTGTCACCACCTTCTCGTTATCAAGGTTCACCACCACAGCACCACACCCTGCAAACATCATAAAGTACGTGCCCAACACCTCTGCTAACAACTACATTCAACCAAAACAATAAACCATTTTTCTTGTCATTTTCTAATCAAATTTACAATCTCATTGTATCATCTGTAGTACTCATAAAGAAACTATGCACTCATGGGATATTAAAAATCTAAGAAAAATGTTTCAAATTTTATTAGAGAACAAATAATTTCATTGCTAATATGTTTCTTGTATCCCATGGTATGAACACTTCTACAACACTTTTTTAGATTTACCGGGAAAATTATCCATAACTTTTCTTATAAACCAGTATCACAAAAGCATCTTGGTATGGTGTACATTTTATTATTCATCTCATTATTATCCTATGCGGGTTGTTAAACACGTAGTTTAATAATTCCTACCTTATTGGGTTAGTCATAAAGAATGTACATAAAATTAAAGTGACAAATTCGCATAAACAAATGAACGACATACGTGTATTAGGTATATATAACATGTTAGTATGGTTACTTAAACACAACATTTAATGTGTTTTGTGTAGACAAGAAACAAGAGGAAAAAAGTTTAGGAGAGACACCTTCTGCCAAATAGGAACAGAGACATCGATGGCTATATCATCACGCACATTTACGACCACGGCGTCAGGGTTGTTTCCGTTGCGTGATGAATTATCAGCCATCAACGTTGTAAGAGAAGAAGAGAACGCCGAGAAATAAGTAAATGAATACGGTCTGGAGACAGAAGAATGCTACAGAATGCTATGTTCTCTGCCTCAACCGCAAGTGATGAAGAACCAAGCACAAACGACGCCAATTTATGGACACGCAAAATCCAAAAAGGGAAATAAATGAATATGGGGCAGAGAAAGATTGGACTTTTTCTATTTTTCCACACAAGATGGGAAAGGATATAGCATATGGGACTAAAGAACACCTCTGCTTATGTCTAAATACCGGTTCTTGTATTAATAATATAGATCCCATTTCCCTAAAAAAAAAAAAAAGCTCTCTCCATCCAATAAAATCACCCAAGTAATATATTTTTATTTTTATGATTTTTTTATTTAATTAAATAATATATTTTAATTGGTTAAAGACACAATTAACAAATATTATCTCTACTAATTGGGAGACAAATATTTTATTTTATACATATTTTTTATAACAAAAGTGTTATTTCATTATATACACAAAATTTATCATACTATTATTTTTTTTTATTTTTATATTACATATCTCTTTATTAACATAGAAGAGTCTTATTCATGGAATATCACATATGTATTCATGTGTTAAACCTATTGGAGTTCTGGGGACATTTCCTAAGACAGATTTGGAGGTATTCATATGTTATTTATCTATTTTATATTAGAAAAATAGTCTTTGCAAATGAGAATCTATAATATAAGAGTTTTTTTTGTACTACTAAGAATATTATATTATTACCTTTTTTGATAAAGAATTAATTTTTTTGGAGTTTATGGTTGCTCCTCTTAACAAATATAGCTCCCAGAAATTAAACCATCAACCTTATAGATATAGGAAGAGGATCACCTGTACCATTGGTGACCCCAATGGTATACCAAATCAATCAAAATGGGTTATTTTATTGGAATTTATTTTTAAAAAAAACATAAATTAATATTTTATATTATTTTGTGAAATATAATTAGGTAGAGACAGGGGGACAAAGGATCCTTATCCACAGATATAATGTATAATGGGCTTTACAATACTAGAGTTTGTTTATATTATTAGTGTATGCAATATTTATGAATTAATCTTTATTGATTTTTACTTAAAAATAATAATATAATAATAATATAATAATAATAATAAATGTGAATGATAAATGTAGATGGTATATCGACCATTTAAAATGATTTAGAATTAATGTTTATACTCATTTTATTATGTGATTGTTAAATATAAAAAACATATAGTGTAATATTTATACATTTATAATATAAAAATTTATTTATTGTTGGTGTATGATTTACCATTCATTGTGTATTTCTTTTTTTAAGAGTTAACAACTTTACTTTATTTTCCTGGTAGAAACATGTTATTCAGAAAAGGATAACATGCATCGTATCATGGAGATTAAGGTGAAATTTATAAATTATTTCGACTTAAGAAGTGTGCAGTTGTGCACGTTCACCGTGTTTCAATGTTTCATTACCCCTCAAAGTATGGACAAGTGCACAACCCAAGCTGGATGGAAGGGACATGTTGCATCTTTCTCTAGGAATGGCAACCAGCGGGGAAGTGTTTTGGCTCAAACCCACAATATTTGCGGGTATTCGTACGATTTTTATTTTAATTATATATTTATATAATTTGTAATAATTAATATATAAAAATAATTGCTACATGAATAATATGATAAATTTATGATTATAATGAAATATGTGTAATTTATTATGAAATATAATAAAGTATATGATATATAATCTTAAAATAATAATAAATATATAAAAAAAATTAACTAAAAACTAAACATATAAATTTGCGATACTCCTAGGGCGGATATCACAAAACTCACTCCATCCATAAGCTATTATTCGATGTACCCGTTACTAGTATTTTTATGGTACCCACGGGTCGGATATTTTTGTCATCCCTACTCCATAGTAATGATATATTCTCTTTTAAAAATTCTTTTAACAATAACAACATAACATGTACCCATTAAACTTCAAGAGAATTGAAAGTAACAGATATCAGTTCCATATGGCTAAGAGAATATCTAGCCTGATTTATCAGCTAATTTTCAATAAAAAATATTGGTTCATGGTGAAAGGAAATAAGAATTAATAATGGAAAACTTGGAGTCTAGATAATTTTGCTGTGTGCGATTATTATGCAAGCGTTTTGCTCTTTTGCGTGTCAGAAATGGGATCCAGTTGATGACAAATGGTTGCAATGGTTCAGCAGTCACAGGGCTGCAGTTGCAGTATTATAAGGCATTTCTGCTAAAGTGATATTTTTTGCGAAATTAAATACTAAATGGTACGAGACAGAAAAAGTGTTGGTGGGCTTTGCCTTCTTTTTCTTTTAAATAAATGTTTTTAAATTGTCAATTCAATATTACAAAATTCATGTAAACATACCTTCAGCAACTTTTTCTTTTTTCGTAGGGGCAGGAGTTAAAGAAAAAGATTCATAAGGCTTATACGACAAAAAATACAACCAGGGAGGAGATCATAATATAACCTTTATCATCACATGCTAACAGAGTCATATATCATCCTAATTAGATACATTAAAACAATCACATAGACTAAACTTCAAAATCACAATAAACTGGTATATTTAGTGCAAAATATACCATCAACAGTGAAATTAAATAACAATTTAAACAGAGTTGGGAGTTCCATAGGTACTATGCACAAGATTCCTTTAATCTTATCATTTCGTTGACAGATATCTAGTGCAACATAACTATACCATCAAGGCAAATAAATAGTAATTCAAGGAGTTTAGAGTTACATAGGTTCTATGCATGAGATTCATTTGCAAAATATACAAAAGAAACACACCAAAAAATTGTACTAAATGCTCGTATGTTGTAGACAATAGCTCTGGTGATCCAAATTGAGAATGACAACTCTGGAATAAAAATGATTGAGGAACTTTGCCAGATATTTAACTTCGGGATTAACATGAAACTGAGGTATGAGATACATTCAACAGCACCTGCCCTTTTCATAGCACGAGTACAGAAACTGAGAAGGGACAAAGCTATAGATACTTGAGATTACAGTAACATGCTCGTTCGAAGCTACTGCAGGAATAGAATCTGGTTATTCCAGTAAAGCATCTACACTAACATGCTCTGTTTTCACCTTATTTTATCACTCAACTATTTCAGCTGCTGCATCATTTGCTTAGAAAAGGGTAACATACATGTTATATCTATCATTCTATCTTCCATATAGATAGATTAAAAGTTAAAACTGAAACAAAGGTACTGATTTGTAATAGAGTGACATCAAAGAAAAGGTTGGAAAGACAACACTGTCAAAGCTAGATAACAAAATTACTGTGAAGTTATTAGGATTACCATTAAAAAAGTTACGGATCAAGAACATCCAAAAAGGCATTCAAAGCAATAACTTTCACCATAAAAAATTCTCTACAGCAACCATAGAATTGTCATTTCTCAATCACAATCTGACATGTTACTGTATGCAACCAAACATCCACAGGCTTGCAATCTTATTTCAGCCATGCCTGATTAGATATAAAACCAATGAAGGCCCGAAGAACTCGCCGGAAATGGAACCAAATTGGTAAAAATCTAAGAAGCCTGGATATAAGGCATATAGATATGTCGATACAAGTACCAACAAAATTCAAAAATACAAACAAAAAGTATCTAAAAGCATTGAATTCCAATACAATGCATATAAGACACGAGTATAACAACCATCAACAATTGTCAGTGCTATACAGGCAAAAATTTAACATCCAAAATCAAACATTAATATCTAAGTTCAAACAAGAATGGAATACTCATAAATAGTTTGACATTCAATGGGTAAAAAACAATTATCACCATATTACAGTGCCCAATTTTGCTACCCTTTTTTTGTTCTTTTGTTTTGTTTTTTTTCACTAACAAAGTTCCAACATGATAACAACCAAAACATGAACTTATTATCATAAATGAGAAATAACACCAACACCTAACAAAACCACCAATTCAAAAACAAAACTCTCCACTGAAAACTCATTCATTCAGAGCGGCTTGCAAACCTCTCAACCTTACTATCATTCAAATTGATACCCACCATGGCTTCCCCTAATCCACAACTCACTTCAGCCAACACCTCAGGATCACTGTAATGAGTCACAGCCTGAACAATCGCCCGTGCCCTTTTTGCAGGATCGCCACTCTTAAACACTCCAGAACCAACAAAAACACCATCACAGCCCAACTGCATCATCAAGGCAGCGTCCGCAGGCGTCGCTACACCTCCGGCTGCAAAATGCACCACGGGGAGCCTCCCAAGCTGCTTTGTCTGCATCACCAAGTCATAAGGCGCTGCAATTTTCTTAGCAAAAGTGAAAACCTCATCATCGTCCATGTTACGGAGAACCCTAATATCTCCCATCACGGACCGCACATGACGCACAGCCTCAATTATGTTCCCAGTCCCAGCTTCACCCTTAGTGCGGATCATTGCTGCGCCCTCGCGGATGCGGCGAAGAGCCTCGCCAAGGTTGCGGCAGCCGCAAACAAAAGGAATGCGGAAATTGTGTTTGTTAATATGATTCTCCTCGTCGGCGAGTGTGAGTACCTCGGACTCGTCCACGTAATCGATGCCTATTGCTTCCAAGATCTGCGCCTCGACGAAGTGGCCGATTCGGGCTTTCGCCATGACCGGAATGGTGACGGCCTGCTTGATTTCTTTAATCAGTTGCGGGTCGGACATTCGGGCCACGCCGCCTTGGGCACGGATATCGGCGGGGACACGTTCGAGAGCCATGACGGCGCAGGCACCAGCTTCTTCAGCGATACGGGCTTGTTCGGCGTTAACGACGTCCATGATGACGCCGCCACGGAGCATCTGGGCGAGGCCCACTTTGACGGAGAAAGGGGATTTTTTTGTCTCCGTTATTGCGCCGTTACCGTAGACGGTTACTACTCCAGATCCTTCCATTGATATTGAGGAAGAGATAGAAACGAAGGAAACGGTGTTTTATGTTTTTTGTGTGTGTGTGTGTCTGATTTATGTGAGGGTGGAAGGGATATATATATAAAAGAGCAGTGGCGAGAGATGAGTTATGTGAGGTGGGGAAATGAGAAAGGGAGTGTTGGGTTAAGTAGTAGTGGTCTTGTATCTCAAAGAATTGTAAATTTGTAATGCCTTCAATTTGTTCTAATCACCCGCCCAAAAGATACGAATGAGTATCAGTACATACATGTATCCACAAATAATACTCATAATGGGTCGAGTCAGGTTGAGAATATGACTTGGATCTATATGTAACTAGGGTTTGAGGTTTTCAAATTCTTTGTTGAATAGTGTAAGTCTAGGTAATAGAATATCTAAACCTATAAGTACTCAGACTCGAAAATCTTAAATTCTTATCCCTAGTTGTCTCATTAATCAGCTCTAATAGACTCATAATCATAAAATTATAGTTTGTCATTCAATAGAAGTTTGTCAAGCTTCTATTTTCATGTTTGTTCTACCACCCGTCCGCAGAAGTTGGATAGGTTGCCTATAGACCTCATGCTTTGTCGGTATACCACCCAAGTTGTAGTTTAAGCAAATAGACATGATACATAGACTATCGTTGATGCCTAAAGCCGTCAAGCTTTGTCGCTAGACTGCAAAATAATAGTATTTAAATTTTAAATTTATAATTAATTATGTATATGTCATATATAGTTTTAAATGTTATGCTTTTTTTAGATATAAAATATTTATGCATGGTTCAAGA
Organism: Lupinus angustifolius; assembly: GCF_001865875.1. Taxonomy (NCBI): domain Eukaryota; kingdom Viridiplantae; phylum Streptophyta; class Magnoliopsida; order Fabales; family Fabaceae; genus Lupinus; species Lupinus angustifolius. The sequence continues at coordinate 9,505 of NW_017718742.1, forward strand.
TATTTACTAGTTATTTTAAATATGGAATGTTTTTCATAATATGATAATTTATAAAATTAGTATCATTTTGGCACGAACTCATGTGTTTGTAAGCTCACATTTTTTATGCAAAATTTTTATTGTTATATATTAATATTGATATAAATAAAGTCATATAGATGTAGACTAAAATGGTAATAAAAAAAATATATAAAGTTATTATTATTTATAATGATATATTTAATTTTTTAGATAATATAACAATATAATTTCTTAATAAAAGTAAATTATGATGAGAGAAAAATTAAACTAACTCGACTGGAGTCAGTTTATTTAATTATATTCTTAGGATTCTTCTGTTCCAAAAAATATATTATATAATATGTTATTGTTTATAATTGATTATACAAATATTTATTTATTAATTTTTTAATTTAAAATATTTTTTTCAATCAATCATAACCAATCATATTAGGTAAATGAGAAGTACGTTAACCATAAGGGAGAAATGGCGAGAGGATATGAAGCACTTATTGTGGATGATAACCCAAAAATGCTATTCTCGTTTTGCCCTTTATGGATGATCTTAGGGATAGGGAGTTGTGGATGTTACATGATACACACTGGTGAATTTATATGTAGCATGTATAATGAATGAGAAAAGTTTGTAACTATTTTTTTTATTTTCTGCCGTTTTTTTTTGTTGCTTTGTTTTGATGGAAAAAATCATGAGTTGGCAATTATTTGTTCATTCTCTAGCAAAAAAGTAGAAATAAAAGGCCAAGGCTAATATGGGAATGACATATTAGTTTGTTTATAAGTAAACTACTTTATAGCCGTTGAATGAAAAAATTTGGTTATCAGTTATTGTTTTGTATATCTTTTAGAAGTCATGATGGCATTATACGACTTCAATATAGAAGTCGGTATGAGAAAAAATGACTTCCGTGTAGAAGTCGGTATGAGAGTGTTGAGTTTGGGCTCCCTTCCTATGTGAAGAAAGACTCAGTTAAGCAAAACCAACTTGTCCCACTTAATCTAATGGATATGGGTCAGATGAGACAAACATATAAATCAGTTTATGCAAAAAGAGACAATAGAAAAGTGAGAGAGAAGTTGAAAGAACTCAACCCGTAGGAACTCAGAGCAGCTGCGGGGAATTTGCGATTGTGTCTTCGTTCACCGTTGCATTGGGCTGAAATTTGGACAACATGTTCACAACTCAGAGCAGCTTATGTTCACAGCTTATAGTGGTTGTTTTTCTACTTTTTTTCTGCAACTTTGTGTTCTCATTTTCAAGCTTGTTGCTCTATTCTATATTGTATTGTTGAGCACGTTTTGTGTTGTATTTTGAAGAAACTCTTGTATTCTTATTTTCATCATAGTGGAGCTTCGATTGACTGGCTTGTGCCCATAGTTTTTACTTCTCACATTGGGAAGGTTTTCCACATTAAAATTCTGGTGTCCCTTGTGTTCTTAGTTACTGCATTATTTGTTATTGCCCCTCATAGATTCTAGCAAGTTGGAGAAATTATTATCCGCTGCATATACTTTGTTAGAGTTTTCATTGTTATTGTGTTGAATTTCTCATCAGAGTGGCATCAGAGCTCTTTGGGGTTTGAGTTTATTTGACTTGCTTGAATGATGAAGGCAAATACACATAGAATGATGTGTTTGAATGACACTAACTATCACTTGTGGAAAGGAAAAGTGAAAGATTTATTATTTGTGAAGAATTTGCATATTTCTGTGTTTGCTATTGAGAAGCCAGAGTCCAAGTCTGATGAAGATTGGAGTTTTCAACATCAACAAGTTTGTGGGTTCATTCGGCAATATGTAGAAGACAATGTCTACAATCACATTGCTAATGAGGAAAATGCAAAATCTTTATGGAAGAAAATTGAATCCTTGTATGCTTCTAAATCAGAGAATAACAAATTATACTTGTTGAATTCAGCCCATGATGATATTGTCTCTTTGGAGAGTATAAAGGGAAATATTCTTAATTAGGAGATGAGAAGGAAGACACATGGTACTTCATCTCATTCTGAGGTGTTTGTCACTGAAAACAGGGGAGAAGTCATAGAAATGAACTGAAAGGTGATAGAGAAAAGCGAAGAAGTAAGTCCAAGTGAAGATACATGAATATGGAGTGTCACTATTGTCAAAAAGCAGGTCACATATAGAAGAATTGTTTTTAATGGAAAAAGGAGAACAAAGACAAGAAGGGCAAGCAAAACGAGAAGAATCATGGTGAGGATGATCATGTTACTACTGCCACTTAAGATGATCTTATTATTCTTCGTGACCATGATTCGGTTAATCTTGTATCAGATGAGAGTATGTGGATAATTGATAGTGGTGCTACACTGCATGTTACACCAAGGAAGGAGTTCTTCACAACTTACACTTCTGGTGATTTTGGAGTGTTGAAGATGGGTAATGATGGTGTATCAAAGGAAGTTGGTATTAGTGATATTTGTTTGCATAGCAACATGAGAGTGTAGTTATTGTTAAGAGGAGTTAAACATGCTCCAAATGTTCATTTCAATTTGATATATGTGTAGATGCTTGATATGGTGGTTATGCTAATCATTTTGGTTCTGGAAAATGGAAACTCACTAGAGGTAACTTGGTTGTGGCAAGAGGGGAGAAAATTTATAAACTGTATTGGACAAAAGCTTTGGTTGCTAAAGAAAGTGTGAATGCCATGGATATGGAGGCTTCTTTGTGGCATCGCAAGTTCAGTCATATTAGTGGGAAAGGGTTGAATTGTTTAGCCAAAAAGGATGTACTTCTAGGATTGAAGAGTGCAGATTTGGAGAAATGTTCTCATTGCATGGCTGGTAAGTAAACTAGATTATCCTTTAAGAAATATCCTCCCTCAAGGAAGTCAGAGTTGCTTGAATGGTGCCTTCCGATGTTTGTGGTCTATTGAAGGTTAAGTCATTTGGGGGTGCACTTTACTTTGTTACTTTTATTGATGATTGTTCAAGGAAGTTTTGGGTCTATGTTTTGAAGACAAAGGACCAAGTGCTTGAAAAGTTCAACAATTCCATGTTTTGGTTGAGAGACATTCTGGAAAGAAGCTGAAATGCATTATAACTAACAACGATGGTGAATATTGTGGACCGTTAGATATTTACTGCAAGCAGCAAGGTATTAGATATGAAAAGACTCCTCCTAAGACTCCTTAGCTTAATGGTTTAGCGGAGAGTATGAATAGAACTTTAGTTGAAAGAGTTAAGTGCATGCTGATCATTGTGTTTGTTATGTGTGAGCAAGACTACAAGAAGACTACTTCTGATCATTGTGTCTTCATTAGAAAGTTTGTTGATGGTGATTTCATCATCATATTATTGTATGTTGATAACATGCTTATTGGTGGAAAAATATTTTCATGATTGACAGGTTAAAGAAGCAACTAGGCAAGTCATTTGCCATGAAAGACATGGGAGCTTCTAAGCAGATTCTTGGTATAAGAATCCGGCAAGATAGGCAAGAAAAGAAACTTTGATTGTCATAGGAACACTATATTAAGAGATTGTTACAGAAGTTCCAGATGGAAAATGCTAAGACGGTAAACACTACTCTTGCTACTCATTTTAAATTGAGTGTTATACAATGTCTTTCAAATGAAGCTGCAAAATCAGATATGCAACGGGTTCCTTATGCATCTGTTGTGGGAAATTTGATGTATACAATGGTGTGTACAAGACCAGATATTGCACATGTTGTTGGTATAGTTAGTAGATTTCTGTCAAATCCAGGTAGAGATAATTGGAATGTTGTGAAATGGATTTTGAGGTATCTTTGTGGTACTGCTAGTCTGAGGCTTTGTTTTGGAAGTGATAAACCTACTCTTGTGGGCTATACTGATTCTAATATGGCTGAAGACATTGATTCCAGGAAGTCCATTTCATGTTACTTGATAAAGTTTACAGGGGGAACTGTAGCATGACAATCTAGGTTGCAAAAGTATGTTGCATTGTTCATTATTGAGGCAGAATTCATTGCCATATAGAAGCATGCAAGTAGTTGCTTTGGATGAAGAAATTCTTGCAGAAGCTTGGTTTTGTCCAAGACAGATACTTGTTATTTTGTGATAGTCAAAGTGTCATTCATCTTGGGAAGAATTCAACTTTTCATTCTAGGTCCAAACACCTTGATGTGAGTTATTATTGGATATGTGATATTTTGGATACTAGGTTGTTGGAATTGACCAAGGTTCATACATATGATAATGATACTGATATGATGACTAATGTCTTATCAAGGTGGAAGTTTGAAACTTGTGAAATCACCGGTTTGACGATTCTCTCCACATGGTTGTAAGAGGGAGATATATTGGATTTGGGCTCCCTTCCTATGTGGAGAAAGACTCAGTTGTGCAAAGTCCACTTTTCCCACTTAATCAAATGGATAGGGGTCAGATGAGGCAAACATAGAAATCAGTTTATGCAAAAAGAGGCAATAGAAAAGTGAGAGAGAAGTTGAAAGAACTCAACCCGCAAGAACTTAGAGCAGCTCTGGGAGATTTGCGATTGCATCTTTGTTCACCGTTGGATCGGGCTAAAATTTGGACAGAAGGTTCAAAACTTATAGTATTTTATTCTGAACGGTTGGATCGGTGAGACGACGTCCGAGGTGGTATAAAATGAGCCAAAACAATGGCTGTTTTTCTGGTTTTTATATGCAACTTTGTGCTCTTATTTTCAAGCTTGTTGCTCTATTGTATGATGTATTGTTGAGCATCTTTTGTGCTGTATTTTGAAGACATTCTTATATTTTGATCATAGTGGAGCTTGATTGGTTGGCTTGTGCCTGTGGTTTTTACTTCTCACATTGGGAGGGTTTTCCATGTTAAATTCTGGTGTCCCTTGTGTTCTTAGTTACTGCATTATTTGTTATTGCTCCTCATAGATTCTAGCAAGTTGGGAAAATTACTATCTGCTACATATACTTTGTTAGAGTTTTCATTGTTATTGTGTTGAATTTCCCATCAGAGAGAAAATGACTTCTGTATAGAAGTCGATATGAGAGAAAATGACTTCTATACTTAGAAAAAAGTAATAGGAAAAACCCACATACGACGAATTTGTTTGCTGATATGGGAAAAAAATAATAGGAAAAGGCCACTCCTATGAATATAGGAACCGAAAGTGGAATGAAAGGTATGATCCATGAGTATTGATGTATATATTCCATAAAAAAAGAAAATAAAGAATAAAAAATATTTTTATTCTTAACTGAGTTTTGTTTCTTATTCGCCAATCTTCAGGAAGTCGTTATTAAATAAAACGACTTCAAAAAATAATGAGATTTGCTTTAGCCTATTTGGTAAAATACAACTAAAGTATCATAGAGAACCTAGTACAAATCCTTTCTCCTTCACTTTTCACATTTTGTTATTTTTTCCATTTTTTCAAAAATCTTACTAGTATTAGTAAATTAAAAATATGTACTTTGAAGGAGAAAGAGCTCGAACCCACCTCCTAGAAATTTCAACTACCATCTACCAAATAATCTACAATATACTTTGTTTTACTTGGCTTACAATTTAGTATATAATATTAACTATATGGAAAATAAACAAGGAGAGTCAAACAAGATTCCCTTGATAATAAAGTTGTCTTTTACCAAATGAGCTGCAACACATTTTTGTTATTTATTAAAGTTGTTTTGACTAATAACGACTTTAAGAATGAAGTTGTTTCACGTGATAATGACTTCAACACATAAGTCGTACTAGTGTTAAAAATGTGGTAAGAGCCATGAAAAGAAAACTTCTTGCTGAATCAAGAAATATATAAAAGAAAGCTTTAACTTAAAGAAAGAAGAATGAGAAACAAAGATTGATAATATTCTCATTGAATGAATTGAATTCTCATTACAAAATTGAATGAGTTGAATTGATTAAATAAGAAGTGAGTCAATATGACTTATTTATACAAGAGAAAAGAATAAAAAGAAAGCTTGTAAAGCAAGTAACTAACATAAACCTAACTTGCTAATTCCTAACTTTCTAACCAACTATCATCTTCCAAAATAACCTATCGTATATCTTTAATATCCCCCTCAAGCTGGCGAGTGAACATTTTTACTCTCCGGCTTAGAATTGATTTGAAGTAATAACAACGCTTAACCACCCATGGCAGAAGCTATATCATCAAATGCTTAACCACCCATAGCAGAAGTTATATCTTTGCTTAACCACTATGGACATAAGCTACCCATCCAATGCTTAACCATCCATGACAGAAGTTATTTATGAGCTTAACCATCATGAACAAAAGCGAACCAACCATTGATGATGAAAGAGAGAGAACAGATCAGAATCTTGATCCTAATGAGATGCTTCTATGATGAATAAGAAAGATGGGTAAATGATGAAGAATAAGAAAAGGATGTAATCTTGTATAGGATAAATTGATCATGATACTACATTCTTGAAGAGCTTGAGGATATCAAGAAGCTAGCTTATGTACTTGAAAAGAATTTTTGACCAAAAACAAACGCCTTTGATATGAATTTGAAGGTCGATGAAGAAGGTGATAATGAAGAATTTAGGGTCATATGTTGAAAAAAAACATTGGATGTTGAAGAACAATGATGGAGCAATCAAAGAAATCAAGACAGCATTGTCACATGCAGCATTGTCACATATTGGAAACAAGATAACACTAATGAAGGCCATTGAGATGAAAAAGAAAGCACCACCATGTTCTTGATTGTTGAATTTTTTCATGAAATCCTTCATGGAACCATAAGCGGAAGCTATCAAAAGATAATTATACTTTGATACCATGTTAAAAATGTGGTAAGAGCCATGAAAAGAAACCTTCTTGATGAATCAAGAAGTGTATAAAAGAAAGCTTAAAGAAACTTAAAGAAAGAAGAATGAGAAACAAAGATTGATAATATTCTCATTGAATGAATTGAATTCTCATTACAAAATTGAATGAATTGAATTGATTAAATAAGAAGTGAGTCAATATGACTTATTTATACAAGAGAAAAAGAATAAAAAGAAAGCTTGTAAAACAAGTAACTAACATAAACCTAACTTGCTAACTCCTAACTTTCTAACCAACTATCATCTTCCAAAATAACATATCATATATCTTTAATAACTAGTCCAAGACGACTTCATTAAAGGTTAGAAGTCGTTTTGGATGAAAACAACTTCTGTACTATATTGAAGTTGTTCTGTACCATACCGACTTCTACATACAAGAGGTAACCAATAACAAATTTAACGGCTTAGATTAACGTTATTTTTATCAAACAGTTATCCAAACAGTTCGCTTGGATGCGACGCAGAAGAAAAAATAGTAATACCTTTGTTTTTTCAAGAGAAAAAGTTGTAAGAATGTGCTAGTTGATGTTTAAATGCATGCAAACCTTACACACTTAACAGCTCAATCTTGTAATCCCCACACCACTTATTTGGCTCTAAATAACGCCCAATGTCAAACAACACAAAATAAGTCTGATCATGACTTCAAAGTGAGTAATTCCTATATGTTTCTACAGCATAACATAAATATAAAATATACACTTGATAAAATGATCCCTACCCTTAATTTTAAGTCCAAACAACATACCCACAAGAAATAAAGTTGATAAACATCAAGCATATATATATGATATTAGTTTCTCCCTGGTCCAAACCTGCATTTTGCACGCGCAAGATTAACAGCAATGAGGACCAGAAACTTATCTCCCGTGTCATATACAAGCTTAAAATATGCATGTCTCCAAGACCTGTTTAGCACCAAGCTTCCACACACAAACCAGAAGCCACTAATGAACCCAACAGCTATGCTTACATATAACCACAACCTTTCACTCTTGTCATCATCATCTGCATCATTTGTTTCTTCCTCTTCATTACTTTCATGTGATGGTAATAATGATGAGCAATTAGTTGTTAATGGTTTCCCACAAAGTTCTGAGTTGCCTTCATAAATTGATGGATCAGTGAAGGTGCCAAATTGATTAGCTTCAGGAATTTGTCCATATAAGTTGTTGTATGACAAGTTCAAATAGCTCAAGAATGTTAAAGAAGTCATGCTTGGAGGGATTGGACCAGAAAGATTGTTGTTTGAGAGGTCAAGAGCTTCTAAATCAGTTAGTGATCCAATGCTCTTTGGTATGGTTCCAGTGAAGTGATTCCAGGACAAATTTAAGGCACCCAAGTGAAGTAGCTTTGTTAAATTCTCCGGTATATCGCCAGAAAGGTGGTTGTTAGAAAGATCAATGATGGACTGCACTAACATTTGGTCAATGTATTCATATGTTGTTCCTTTCAAGACCAACTTTATATGCTTGTTGTAGGGTACATAGCCAGGAATGCTTAGTGAGTAGTCTATGTTGTTTATGTTATAGTAAGTTTGAGGCAATTTGAAACCGTGCATACCTCCGAAACATGCAGGGATAGATTCTGATAGGTTGTTGTTTGAAACATCCAACAAATGGAGGAAAGGTAGACCGCATAGTTCTTCGGGAATGCTTCCTGAGATTGCGTTTTCTCGTAACTGCAACTCTGAAAGCGAAGGAAGGTTTTTGGTGATCTCTTTTGGTAGCGATCCGAAAAACCTATTGTTACTAAGGTCTAGAGTTTTCAACCAAGTACAATTTTGAAAGGCTGAAGACAAATCTGCAGAGAGATTATTGTTGCTCAAGTCTATGATGGAAAGTGAATTAGGCAGTGAGCATATAGATGTTGGAATTTGACCTGAGAAACTGTTGTAAGATAGATCAATGGTTTCTAACCTCTGCATATCTCTCCAAAACATAGGAATTTCTCCTACCAAATAGTTGTTGGATAGATCAAGATAACTCAAATCTTGAATCCTATCAATGGATAAAGGAATGCTACCATTCAGGTGATTATTTGAGAGATCCACGTACATCAACTGTGACATCTTGTGGCCAATATTGGCTGGTATTGTTCCAGACAATAAGTTGTTGCTTAGAAGGAGTGTATAAGCAGTATAAAAAAGTGGGATTGAGCCTTTCAACTGGTTGAAATTAAGGTTAATCAGAGTTCGAACATCGGAAGAAAAGTTCAATTCTTTGGGAAGGTAACCACTTATTTTGTTGTGAGAAAGATCTAGCTGCCAAATCTGGGAGGCCATGTTGTAAAGCCAATTTGGTATCTCGGCCGAAATTCCAGCATTTTGTATGATTATTTCCCTCAAGATTGTCTGGTTTCTGAGGAAGCTAGGAAATGTTGGACCAACTTCACAATCATGAATTTCCACATGATACAACTTCTTAAAAGGAGGGACCCAGTCATTTGAGATTTTCAAAGCTAAAGAGTTGTTTTTTGATGATATATAGAAGGTGTTCAGATTTGTGAGATTATAAAAATGAAACTTGGTCATTGTACCTTCCCAAAAATTATGCTGTAGATTGAAATCTTTCATTTGGGTTAGTTGACCAATACTATCTGGAATTGTTCCATTCATCAGGTTGTCTTGCAGGTTCAAATAATTTATCTTAGATAAATTTGCTATAGATGCTGGTATTGAACCCCAAAGTGAGTTGTAAGATAAATCAAGATGATAGAGATTGTTAAACTTCCCTAAAGAAAGTGGCAATTTCCCTGTTATATGATTGTTACTCAAATCTAACCTCTCCAAACTATGGTTTTTACATAATGACAAGACCTCCAACATTTCACTTATATCACCATTGAGATTATCATTATCTGTCAGGTCTAGACTCTGAAGCATGCACAAATTCCCTCTCTCAAGCTTAGGAAAGGGACCAATAAGTGTTGATGCAGAAAGAAAAAGTTCTGTGAGGGTACTTATATTGTTAAACAGCCATGAGGGTATTGAGGAAGTGAAATTATTGGAAGAGAGATCAAGCAGAGAAAGTGATGTAATATTTGAGAATGGAAAAGACTGAGGAAGAATATGAAGATTGCAAGAGGATAAACTTAACTCTATCAGATATGGAATCATATTTATAGCTTGAAACCACTCATGTGATGTGTTCTTAATGATAACAGATTCCATGTGAAGATATTGAAGGGAAGAAAGAGTAGAGAGCCAACTCAAATCTATGACCCAAATTGGTGAAAATGACTTAGATATATGAAGATAATGTAAGTTAAATAAATTTCCAAGATTAGAAGGAACCATACCAGAAAAATTTGAGTTGGATAAGTCAAGGTAATGTAACATACTCAAAGAACCTATATAATCTGGAATTGGAATTCCTAAGAAGTCATTGTAACTTAAGTCCAAGTATGTCAAATATTTCAAGTTAGTCAGTGAAATATTTAACTCACCACTTATGGTAGATATGCTGCAGCTTTTGAGGTCAAGCTTTTGAACATGTCCTGTGTGATTGTCACATTCAATACCCTTCCAGTTACAGCAATATTGATCTTTATCAACCCATGATGAAAGGCAATTTGCAGGGTCTGTGAGACCTTCTCTGAATTTAAGGAGGGCCATTCTCTCTTCCTCATTGCAAACATTGCTGACATTAAGGCTTGTTGCTACATTTGGATAAGGAATTGATACAAAAAGAAAGAGCAAAGGAATAACAACACATTCCAAGGTCATTTTTGTGCTTGCTATTTGTCCCAACATAGGATACTAGATGGTTGCAAACTTAGGAAATGAATGGAGATTATATAGAGTAAATGGAGAATGAGTTTGGTGTAATGGTATGGTAGTTGTTTAGTTAACACGAGGTCACGAGTTCAAATCTTGGAAATAGCCTCTCCGCTTGTGGGATAAGGCTGCATACATCTACCCTTCCAGACCCCACTAAGTACTAAAATGGGAGCATTGTGTATTGAACTGCCATTTTTTATACAGAAGAAAGTGACTAGCATTTTCTTGGTTAATCTCTCTCTCCTTTCTTTTCTTAACTTAGTCAAGAAAAAAATATTGTAAAACTATCAGTGGATGTGTAACATCTTCTGGAAGTTTAATAGGTCAACATTCTATATAGTGCTTATAATTGCACCATTTAAGTACTGAGTATAAAAGTGCAGTGATACAAGATAATGCAATGAAAATTGAAAACCCTGATCGTAATTTTTAAAACAAAGTCAAAATGCAGGCCCCTTTCTAAGACTAAAAGACAACATTATATTGCTATGAAACAAATCAAGTCATGTCTTTGAAAATTATATTACTATGAAACCAATGAAGTCATAAAGTGAGAATGAGATTAGTGTTAAAATAAATAGACCTTCTTTACACGCCTCTTATCCCATATTTTTCAACTTCATTTTTCTTCCATTCACTTTGTATAAAATAATATATTGTATATCAGCAATTGCTTAATGATATCAGTTATATAAGATTGGTGCATAGGACAAGTGAGTAGTTGTTATGATTAACTTGTTAAGCAAGAAACTACAAGGGCTCTGTAAACAACCACCCTTTTGTTTCTGCATACAAATGTCTCTTTCTAAAGGTAAAATTTTTTGAAATAAGTTTTGTCTCTACTAAAAAACATTTCCTTGTGAATATTCATTCAAACCAGAATAGTGGAATTCTGTTTTCTGTGTATATATATTTTTTTGGATTTGTATGAACAATCTACACCAACGCTTCAAATTGTGCAGCTTCCAATGTCTTTATCTTTTCATTGGGAGTGCATGAGATTGATTCATTAGAGCACTTCTACAAGAAAGCACAGTTTGGAGCTGCGAAAAGCACATAAGCAAAAATGAACAAGATGCAATGCTACTTCTTATTTTTGACAGAATAGTAACAGTAACATTATTGTAAAAACTAGATGGTTGAGGTTCTTAACTAATAAAACTCGTTTAGCTAGGAAAATCTTAGTATGTTTGCACTAAGGAGTGTCTATGCACATCATCTCTCATTCACGGATTAAAGGTTGATACTTTTTACGTCCCTATTATAAGATTTTTTTTAATAAATTGCACATATCAATAAGGATAACTATTTTATTTATTTTTAAAAGATATTATAAGATTAAAATTTTACCTTCATAAATCTTTTATGAAAATTCAAATAATTTATGATTCTCATTAATAAGTAAGGGCAAATAAGAGGAAAATAATAAAGGATGCATATTGATTTATCCTCTATCACCCACTAAAATAATCCTATCATCATTCTATATATTTTTATTTATGGTTAATGTACACAAATTAAGAAATATTTTATTTAAATTAAAAATATATTTATTTCCTAAAAGAGGAGAAAAATGCAATTAATTAATGCATATATTATATTATACATTAATAAATTAATTATATAATATACCATAAATTAATATATAATATAATGCAACTAATTTTTTTAAAATTAAATATTTTTATAAATTTGAATATTAATATTCTAAGTTAATAATAATGTAATGTACACATATTTAGTTATTATATATATAATTATTAAAGTCTATAATATAATAAATAATGTATGTATATATTAAGGTTAATATAATACATGTATTTATTATTAAGTTATTATCCGTATATCTATCTAAAATTTTAAAATTAGATAAACAGGAATTTTGAGTTAGAAATAAAAAGTTGGGCTACTAAAAAAATTGTATTACCCCAACGCAGTTTATAAGTATACTTATAAATAGGTTTATAAGTCGTATTGGATTAACACAATTTCTCTATTGAACTAAAAACATATTAAATCAACTTTAGGAAATTGTGATAGTCTAAGATGATTTCTAAAAAATTTCAAAAGTGATTTTATATATATATATATTTTGAAAAATTAATAATAATAAAATATAAATGATAAATGATATAGTAATAATATATAAAACTCATATTATATATATATATTTTTTCTCAATTATCAATTGATCTTAAGTGCATTTGAGTAGGAATACTTGATTTCTATTATTGAGGCAATACTCAGTGTTGATGAGTTACTTTTATTTGCGTATGTATTTTTTTACCCTTTCACTTCGAAGAAAGCATGACCAGTTCACCATGTAACAACCTAGCCAGCTATATGAGTGATGTAGTGAAGTTAATACAATTAATAATTACAACAAATAAATATACCCCTCTTTTTACTTTTATGACATTTTTCGAGAGGGTCCAAATCCTTTTATTATATCAAATGCTAATTAATGTGAATTAGTTAATTCGATCAGACTTAAATTACTTGAACATGAAATCTTGCGTTTGATCCTTAATTTATCTATATGCAATTATGCATGACCCTATTCCATGGAAGATACTCTAGAAAAAGAGACAATGTTGTTAGCACTAAAAGTTTTCATTGACCATCTTCGATTGGTTGAGTAGACAATGAATAGTGTCAATTACCTTACTATTTTTCATAACAAATTTTTTTAATAAATAAAAGTACTTCAAAAAAATAGGGAAAATGTAAATGAATTGTTTAAAATGAATGGTTAATAGTTAAAGTTAAATTAATATTTATATATGATATTCAATCATGAAAGTTTAATCCATTCACGAGGTCAAAACAGTGAGATTCATCGGGTCAGAGTCAAAGGCTCTTGGAATGGCTTTCTTAAAATCATATTTTATTTCTTGCATTTTTTTATTCCAATTCTTTTTAAAATTAAATCAACCAGAATAAATAAACAGAGAAATATTAATAAGAAAACATATTAAGTAGAAAAATCAAAATTGGCTTACCCCATTAAAGATCCAATAATTATATTCATCAACATACAAAGCTCGATCAATAATGAGTTAGTAATAAAGTATGACTCTACTACATTATAAGGATGATCAAAAAGAAGATTTGATTTATGTGAGCAACATTTATTGAGAGACAATCACACAAGTCATAAAAAGTATTAGTTTTTTATCAAAAAAAAAAGAAGAAAAAATATCTAGAAGTACAAAAAAGGGAACTATTCCTACCAAACTTCATGGAATAGGTAAGTTCATTTTAATATCTGTTTTCATTTTTCTCATTAGAAGTTAAATCCCCAATTATTGTTACTTGACCAAGCAAATTTATTTTTTAATAAATTAAAGAATCATTAAAAATATTCCATTTTCAGTGGAAAAATCTATGTAGTTTTGCTTTTGAAAAGAAAAGAAAAAAGTTGGTCAGAAACATTGGAGCTTTTGCCAAATATAGAAAAGACAATGAAATTTGCATATTTGTAGAAGTGACAAAGGATGACAACTTTTTTGTGGCTATGTTATGTTGTTTCCACTCTCATCTTTGGTGTTTCAGCATTTGAATCTGCAAAAAAGAAATCATCTTTGGCATGTGATTCACCTACAACTGGTAATCGTGTGAGACTTGCTTGCAAAGTGTTTGTTAATTGAATTTAGTAAAAGAGGCTCACCTGTTTTGGAAAATTATTCACTCCCCTTCACTTGGATTCCTTGAAACAAGAATTAGGACAAGAAAGTAAAGTTTTATATTGTTTTTTTAATATAGCAAAAAATGTTTTCCGGATGATGGTGTCATCATTGAAACACAATTCTCTCGTTTTGGTAGAGAATCATAAATTGGTTCTGGGGTTCTTTTGCGAACTGATTTCCTCTAAGGAACGAATCAAGATTTTTATGTATAGCTTAAGCCAAAATTTTTTTGGTAATTTACACCCAATTACTTGAATGAGTTACAACAAATAAGAAAGAATTTTATCATTAGATATTTCTGAAACAAAAGTTTATTCAAACCTACAAGAAGTAGCACTAAAAACAACTGTGCATAGAGCTATAAAAATCTTACTCGATATACTCCTAGTGTATCGGTATTTGTCAAGGCAACGTACCATGTATTACGTACTCGTTGCGAAGAGAATAACGAATCAGGTGACTATAGGTGTGATATTGATAAGGGTGAGTTTTTTGAAGATTCACTTAGTTTTTTGAGATTTGTCTCTGGGTCTTGGAGCTTGTGTTGTGTGTGATGATGAATGAAGCTCAAGGTAGTTCCAATACCTTGCCTCCATTTGTGAGCAAGACATATGAAATGGTGGATGATCCTTCCACCAACTCCATTGTTTCTTGGAGTCCATCAAATATAAGTTTTGCTGTTTGGGATGAGCCTGAATTCTCAAGGCTGTTGTTGCCGAAATTCTTCAAGCATAAGAACTTTTCGAGCTTCGTCCGACAACTCAATACTTATGTAAGTAGATTGAATCTTATATGTTCTTGGATTGGACTACTTTATGTTCTGTAATTATTTCATTCTTGTGATTTTTTTGTGCTTGTAATATGTCATGGTTTCTGTTTTATAAGGGCTTTAGAAAGGTTGATCATGAACTGTGGGAATTTTCACATGATGATTTTGTGAGAGGTGAATTGCATCTCTTGAAGAATATTCATAGGCGTAAACCAGTTCATAGCCATTCTATGCAGAATCTCCAAGGATATGAGGATACTCATTTGACCGATTCAGAACGGAAGAGTTTGAAATATGAGATAGAGAAGCTGAAACATGATAAAGAACAACTTCTTCTTGTGAAACAGAGACATGCACAAGAAAGGAAAATGTACGAGGAACAGATAGGTTGTTGGAATGATCGTTTGATAAAGTTTGAAAAGAAGCAGCAAGATATGCTCTCTTCTATTTCTCTCGTGTTGCAAAAACCTATGGCCTTTAGTCTCTTACATGTGTCAGAAAACATCGATAGAAAACGAAGGTTGTCGAGAAGTGGTAACTTTGATGAAGCTAGAATTAAAGATCCTATAGGAACTTCCCAAGTGTTTCCTAGAGAAAATGCCAAAAGTATGGACATTCTCTTTTTAAACATGGAGAAAATGGATAGGCTTGAGTCATATATGGAGTTTTGGGAGAATATTGTAGTAGATATTAGTGATGCTTTAGTTCAAGGTCATTCAAATTTGGATTTTGATGATTCTATAAGTTGTACTGAAAGTCAAGCTATATCTAGTGTGCTAATAGATGTTAATGTTCAGCCTAAGCCATTTGGAATTGACATAAATTCTGAGCCAGATGTAACCGTTGTTCCTGATCTTGATGCTTCAAAAATCCAGCATGTGGGAATGACCCCTGTGGCTACTGGTGTAAATGATTTATTCTGGGAACAATTTTTGACAGAGAATCCCGGTTCGTCGAAAACTTAGGAAGCACATCTAGCAAGAAAGGATTCTGATAGCAGAAAGAATGACTCAAAACCTAGTGACCATGCAATGTTTTGGTGGAATGTGTCTAGTTCAAATAACCATCCAGAACATATGGCGCATTCATAGTCAAGTAGAGAAAATTTATAGGGACTTGGTTAGATCTTCTAGCTTATGATGCGTCAAAATTACATGTAATAAATATTGGTATGGATGGTTTGTGCTGCAATAGTACACATTCCACATTTTTTGGTTGGATATTTGCATCCTTTATGTAGTAATCATTATAGTCTCTTTTAGTTCTATCGTTCTAAACCTGACTGAAATGTGGTTTGCTTTTCTTCATTTTTTTCTCATTGACCCTTTTTATGTTACTTTATTGCATGATAGAGGCCACCTGCAGATACACTTTGTTGCCATCAACTGCATGGAGATAGCTAAATATTATGAGGGAAAGATTGGCTTTTCAATTGTGATCTAGATAGAATTACAAAGGTGGTGACTAACTTGCGAACTGCAAGTTAGTTCGCTTCCGAGTAAACTGTTCTTCTAGCCGTTCGATCGAATAGTCCATAATCTGATCTGTCAAAATTGTGACCGGCTACAATTATTATTTATAAGTCGTGATACTAAAGTACGTCTTATGTGAGGCTTTGGTTACAATTTAGAAGTCGTGATAATAAATTACGATTTCTGTGAGGCAATTTGTCACAATTTAGAAGTCGTGATACCGAAATACGACTTCTGTAGGAAGTCAGATTGGCATAGAATGACTTCTATGTTGACCATAAGTCGTTATACGTCATCCAAAAGTTGTGATATGTCACACAACTTCTATACTGACCAAAAGTTGTATTACACCAATCATGACTTCCATTCAGAAGTCTTTATGTGTCATCCCGACTTCTATATTGACTATAGGTCGTATTACACAATCATGACTTCCATTCAGAAGTCGTGATGTGTCATCACGACTTCTATTCAGAAGTCATTATGTATCATCACAACTTCTATATTGTCAGAAGTTGAATTACTCTATCACTACTTCTATATTGAAGTCGTATAATGTTACCACGACTTCTAAAAGGTGTAAACAACGGTAACCGATAACCAATTTTTTCCATACAACAAGTATAAAACAATTCACTTCTAAGTGGACTAATATGCATTTCGCATAAAAGCTTTGGCCAATTACAAAATGCTTCATCTAGGAGATAAGACCTAATATTTACAGTTTAAAGTTGTCAATAATGACATTTTTGTGAGGCAACGAGTGAAATTTTTTAGTTGAAAGTTGTCTTTCGTTGAGTTGGCAATTCCATGTGTGGCTATATCACCACTTAACATTATATGTAGGCAAGTCCTAATATTAATAGACATGAATTGATAGAAGGACTAACGTGATTCCATGTTGAAAATATTATACTAAAATGATAATTTAAAATTATTACGAACTAAATTTGTAAGGTTGAAAAACACGAGGGATTGAAATGGATAATTAATCAAAAAAAATATAATTAAAATAAGATTTGTTTATAACATATTTCCTATCTAGAGATTTTTAAAATCACAAATAAATGTATTTTATCATATTATAAAAAAATAATTTTATATAATTTTTTGATATTATATAATAGTCTCACTTCATGCTCAAATATTAGGTTTAACTATTTTAAATAATTATTTATATAATGGTTAGAAAAAGTTTTTGGTTTATATTGAAATTCTTATGTAAATAAAGTATATCTTCATATAAGAAGATAACTTATCTCTTTAAATTTATTTAGTATTTAACGTGTGTCTTATATTTTCTTTTATAATATATTTTAAAATGAAAACTTCTCGAGTGAAGGAAAATAAAACACATGTCACACATTGAGAAGATTTAAGGAGATAAGTTATCTTCGGATATGGAGAGATGCTTTATTATCAAATCTTATTATATCAATTTATTTACATGTGAGGGTGAAAGTGAAATATAAAATTACACCTGTAAATTTAATAAATGATCTTTAAATTTGATATTACACAACAGTATGATGTTAGGCTCATACATATTTCATATAACTATTTTTAATATTCATTTGTGTAATGGTCAAAATAAATTTTAATTATTTTATTGAATTTCTTATAATAATGTTTTCTTCCATCTATTAACTATATAAAAAAATAAACTTCTTTCACATCATCATTTCCACATGTTACTTTCTCCTTAATTTTTCTCTCCTAAAATATAAGGTTTCGATGTACTACTATATACCTACCCACACTATATAATCACATTTTTAGAATATATATTTTAATAATTTATTAATTATATAATTAGAAAATTTCTTCCACATCATCACTTGCCACATGTCACATCTTCCTTAATTTTTCACTCCTTAAAGGTTCTATAGCACTACTATCTATCTACCCACAGGATATAGTCAAACATTTGGTTGAATTTTTCACATCATCACTTGCCACGTGTCAGTTCCTCCTAAATTTTTTCCTTCTAAAATGTTTCATGATACTATTATGTACCTACCAACACAATGTAATCACATTTTTACAATGTATATTTTAATGATTTATTAATTGTATAATAAAATAAACTCCTTCCACATATTACTTGTCACATGTCATTTCCTCCTTAATTGTTTCTCTCCTTAAGCCTTCATTTGGAAGGGTAGAAATAGAAGAGAAAGAGAGTGAGAGGAGAGAAGTTGAGGAAAAATATATTCTTTCTCTCATTTGCTTTAGGAGAGAGTTTGAGGGAGGAGAGAAAAAAAGAAGAGGGCCCCACAAAATCTTTTTTTCCTCCCAAGTGAAGAGAAAATGAGAGGAGAAGAGAGACTCCGATCTATTGTCTCAAACTGTGTCTCAAACCATGTCCTGCACCAATAATATTGAAACAAAAAAATAAAAAATAATGAACATTTATTTTTTTAATTGACATGAAATATTTTTATTGATGTTCGGCATGATTTGAAACATAATTCGAGACAACAAATATTTATCCAGTGAAGAGTGGGGGAGAAAAATCAATTCTTTCTCTTCTTTTTTTATACAACCAAACAACACTAAAATCCCTTCTATTTCTCATATCTTTCTCATCTATTTCTCTCTTTTCACTCTCTTTCTCACATATTTCTTTCTTCTTATTTTCTTCTCCCAACCAAACGAAACATAAAGGTTCTAGGATACTAATATCTACATACCCATATTACATAATCAAACCTATGGGTTGAGATTTTCCACATCATCACTTGCGATATGTCATTCCCTCTTTAATTTTTTCCCTCAAAAAAGGTTTCATGGTACTACTATGTACCTACCCACACTACATAATCACTTTTTTACAATGTATACTTTAATAATCTATTAAGTATATAATAAAAGAAAATTCTTCCACATCATCACGTGTTAGATGTCACTTCCTCCTTTATTTTTCGCTCCTAAAAAGTTCTATGGTACTACTATGTACCTACCCACACTACATAATCAAACACATGGGTTGAGATTAACTTAAAATCATACCTCATATAAAATAAATTTTGAAGAATAAGTATAACTTTGTTAAATATATATAACTAAAATCACTTATTTACACCATAATCTATTAAAAATTACTAATTGAGTTATTTGATACAATCAAAATCACTTATTCAGCTATCTTGGAAGTTGTTTGAGTTTTCATATATTTTAGTATCACAATTTTGTCTCTCTTTTACTGAAAGTCATGTTGAGTTTTGATAAAGTTATTAGTTTGCATAATAATCCTATCAATTATATGAAATTTGGCCTCGAAATAGTGAATATGAATTTCATTGTTTTCTTATATGGTTTTTAATGGTGTTGGCATTACAAGTATATGACTTTTGGAATGTATCATAGGGGAGTTTATGACAATTTTGTTTTACTGGTATTTTCTTTGTAACATTTTTAATAGGAAGTTTCACAACATCATTGTTATTTATTTTCCTTATGTATTTGAATATACATGATAACCTGTATGTTATTAACCATATGAATGCATGAGTAATATGTGTGCTCTGAACCATGTGATCGCACCAATAACATTTGTGTTTTTAACCATGCAGTAAAAAATATCGTCTCGTGTGAATGCGCATATAACCTTATATCTCTATATAAATTGAAAGGACTAATGAAATTACTAAACTAGATACTCTACATGTGTGACAAGTGTCCATAGAAAATGTTATTTTTGTCAAATAAAATTACACACTGTTCTATCTATTAAACTAGACACTCTACCATTTTTTTACATTCTCTCTACTCAAACTACACATTATTTCTCCACTTTTCAACTTTTGCTCAATAGATCTATTATCTTCAACTATCAAACCAACTAATATGTATGATTTCTTTTTTATTTTTACTTCATCATGCTCATAATTATTTCGCATTTTCTCAATTTTTTCAATTTCTGTTCAACAAGTCTACTGTCTTCAACTGTCAAACTAACTCACGTATGTCATATTCTACTTTTCTCATTTTTTTTTCATTATCATTCCTATAATTTTTTTTCCAATTTATGTTCAATAAATCTATTATCTTCATTTGGCTTAAAGAAATGTGGTTTCTTAGAATTTTATGTTAGTCTCGTATCGTGGGATTCTATGGTCTCAAGATATTCCAAAGCATGAAATATAGATTGGTCATGTTATTTGTTTAACTATTTGTCAAACATAAACTTTATGATTAGAGGTTATATTGACATTGACTGAGGAAATATGAATTGATCATGTTATTTGTTTCAGCATTTGCTAAACAGAAACCTCATGATTAGATGTTACATTGGTAATAACTATAGAATCATAGTCTTCATTTTTATTATGTGTGGCCTTATTCATCTAATGTTAATCTTTCCCACTACTTTAGTGTGTTAACCTTATTTTAGTTACAATAATTTTTTTCTCACATCTAATTATGATAATGAACTAACTTTAGGCTCACATGTTCAGTACCCATGTAACATTTTAAACCCGGCCTTCAAAATATTATATATTTATCACTCATTCGCGTTTAATTTTTCTACTTCTTTACTTTCTCACATTTTTATTCATATAAATTTATGTATAGTTTTTAGTCTACATAAAAAATCATCAGGTTAGGATGGCTATGTGGCCTACATTTTAGAAGTAGAAATCAATTGACATCATTATGCTTGAATGCCTTTTATTCTGTTTTCTAAAATTTAAACAATTGTTTGTTACACCTTAGATGGCAAAATAATTTGGCATCAATGTCTTTTATTCCTTTATCTAAATATCTAAATATTAAATAGTCGCTTCCCCATATTTAATTGCATTGAAATCATTCATGCTCCTCCATTCTACAGACCTAAGAGAAAGAGAAAAAAGTGGGAATGAAACATTTTTATACTATTATTACACTATTAAACAAAAAAAACATTTTTTATAGCGATCAGTTTTTTTCCATAATAATAATGATAAAATATCTATACTTCTACATAAAGTCAACACATTTTTTAATTATTGATAGAGTAATTTTTATATTCACATTTAGCCATTTACAATATATTTTTAATTTGCTATAGGGGTAATAGACTTTTGGTATTTGAAATTGACACTAACAATCAAAATATTAAAGCATTTGATGTATATATTAAAGATTTAAAGTTGATGTATTTCCATTTTGAATTAAATCCTTATTTTTTTGAATCATGGAAACATGATTGTTTTTTAAAGTAAAAAAATAATATGTATTTAAGTTGATAATGAAAAATATATATTTAATTCAAACTGAAAATATGATCAAGTTTAATATATATATCAATTAGTTTAATATTTTGATTGTTACTATTAATTTCAAATTCCAAAAACCTATTACTCCTAGAGCAAATTAAAAATATATAATGTAAACAGATAAATAAGAATATAAAAATTACTCAATAAAAATTGAAAATATGTGTTGACTTTATGAAGAAATATAGATACTCTATCATTATTATTATTATTAGGGGAAACTGATTGCTATAACGAAAATTTATTTTGTTTAAAGGTGTAATAGTATAAAAATGTTTCATTCCCACTTTTTTCAATTTCTCTTAGGTGTATAGAATAGAGAAACATGAACGATTTCAGTGCAATTAAATTTGGGAAACAAATGTTTAATTTTTTAGAAAACAAAATAATACACATTTAAGTTGAAAATGAAAAATAAGGATTTAATTCAAAATGGAAATGTGATCAATTTTAGTAGATACATCAAATGATTTAATATTTTGATTGTTATTTTCAATATTAAATACCAAAAGCATATTACTACTAGAGCAAATTAAAAATATATAATGTAAAAGACTAAATAGGAATATAAAAATTACCCCATCAACAATTAAAGAACGTGTTAACTTTATGTAGAAGTATAGATACTCTATCATTATCATCATGAGAAAAAATAATTGATAAAATGAAATATTTTATTTTGTTTAATAGTGCAATATTATAAAGATGTTGTAAGTTTAAGATGCCAACTAAGGGGAGTGAATTAGTTGTTCGGAGAATATGACTGATTTTTCTGTTATGTTATCAAAGTTCATGTGCAACAGATTATTCATGCAGAATTCAACCAAGTAAAACAAAAGTAAATAACAAGAACAAGTAGAAGAAAAGTACACAAATAGTTTTTATATTGGTCCGTCTTCTTGTCCACTGAAGGTTACATCTAGTACTCCTGCCACACAAGAGATTTTTCCACTAGATATTTGAGTTGTAATTACAATTTCTCTTATTGATATTTTTGTATTTTACACACTCACAAATTATCTACCCTTGAAAATTCCATTTTCAAGTGAGCTCTTTTCCCTTCTCAACACACCCTTGTGATGAAAAGTTTACAACTAAGATGAAGAATTTTAAAATGGCAATGGATTGCCTTTACAAGTTTTGACAATTCTACAACTTGCAATCCTTGATCTCACAATATAGATAGGTAGTATACAATGCTCTTAATCTTTTTGAAATTTTAGAACACATTTCACTTTATCAAACAACTTCATAAAATATGAAAGTTTAAAAACAAAGTTGCTTAAGAAAAATGTGCAGAAAATTGTTTACTAACTTTTTGAATTGTGTGAATGTAAGCAATTGTGTACTTCGTGTGTATTGAATTTGGATGTCTCGATGCCTTTAAATAGGCTTTCAATCATCCATGATAACCTTCCATGAAGAGGAGACACGATTGGAATGAAACCTATTCAATTTGAATGAAAACTGTTCATTTGAATTTCAAAATTTGGTTTGAACAGCTTTGTGTAATCGATTATCACGAAGTGATAATCGATTATTCAAATGTTATTTCCAAGGTGGTAATCTTTTAATACATCGAATTAATCGGTTACATTAGTCAGTTTTTCTTTGAAATTGTTTTCTCAGTCATGTAACCTGTTACGCAGTTCTAGTAACCTCTTACCAACTGCCTCACATAACCTGTTACCTAGTTCTGGTAACTTGTTAACCAGGTCAAGTAACTCATTACTTAGCAATTTGACTTCGCATTTTAGAAATATCCAATTCTTTAAAAATGATTTTGATTAGTTTGAGCATTGCTAATAAATAATAAAGTGAGTGTAAGAATAAAAGTACCTATATGAAGACTTAAATCTATAATCATGTTGAAGCTTGAATCTTCTATGTCTTCATGGTCTTATTCCTTTTCTTATTTTTGTGATCTTGGTGTCTGCATCATCGTTCCAAGGTCAGGAGCAAGATCTTATTCACAATCTCCCCATTTTTTTATGATGACAAACCAATATCTTTTGAAAATAGAGATCTCAAATTTTTCTGAGGTTCAACATATGTAGATGATATAACTTTGTTGAAAGTTCGAATATGCTCCACATATCTTGTATACTCTCTCTTTGTTTTATTGTATGTGCCTAACAAGATTTTACAGAGACGTACAACAACTTTGCTCCCCTTTTTGACTTCATTAAAAAGAAGAAAAGCAAGTTTTGTCCAACACAATATACACATATATAGAAAATGGTAACAAGATATGTTGACTTATGTATAAGCCAATGTCATAATTTTGCATGTTATGAATTTTGAATAATATCAAATGTTAGAGAGTTGTATATCATATCATAGCATAACATTTGAAACAACAGTTTAAGAAACATAATTCATACATCACAAATAGTTTAACAGCAAGATGTTCTGAAGTAATATTCGAAAGCACGAATAAAAACTACAATAGATACAATAGTTCTGTTATAGCAATAAAAACAATGACATCAAAATACATAAGTAAAATCCTAGAATGCTAGAATGCTACTCATGATAATCCAAGTCCATATAGTCCAACCGATTTGATAAGCGTTTGATGAGTGCCAAAAATACCTAATTTTCATACAATTTTCATGACACTTATCCTATGTAATTCATGCAGAACCAACTTATTTCAATATTTTTTAAATAAATTGTCATAGTTTGATTGTGTATTTTGACCACCTCTTTTCCAAATCTTTGTGTGAGAAGAAAAAATCAGAAAAATAATCAAGCAAGGAGGTGTCAACATAAGCCACTTTTGATGCACACATGGCAAGCTAAGTGCTTGGCCATAAGCATGGACAAAAAACATGAAGCTGCTCACTAAGCAGCCTGGCGTGGACAAACAAGACCGCCCAGCTGACCTGACACCAACTTGGCTCAATCAGGCACAAGATTTACACGGTCAGACTCAAGCCTAACACAAACCAACCTACTGAAGCACACAACTCAGTGTGCACTTGGACTGCCCAGCTGGAACCACACACCTGGGCTGAGAAGGACAAGCTGCTCAAGCATGTAGCTCAGCAGTGCCAACTAAGCAGCCAGACGGGCTGGATCCAGCAAGTGGTCAATTTGTCTTAGCCACCAAGCAACAATTACATCATGCATGAGCTCACTTGACAAGGCCCCTAATCACTTTCAGAGTAGCCCACAATAGCATGGTCAAGTAGCTCACAACTAGCTTTGATGAGTCAACACCATGTAGTTAACTAAGCTGCTTAGCCAAAGACCAAACCCATGCTGAAGGGTTTGGTGCGCCTAGCGTAGACAAAAGGAGGGCCTAACAGTTTCTAGAGTGCCTATAAATAGAGGCCCTCTTCCACATTCAAAAATACATTCCATTCTTCACTTCTTCTCTATAAAACACTTCTCTATAGAATTCTTGTACTTTGGGGCCACAGTTCCTATAACGCCCCGAAAATCATTTCATATTTAATATATTTAATCTCTTAGAAAAATGAGTAAATTTTTATTTCCTTTTTTTTATGTAACCTATAACTTAAAAATCATTTTCACTTTTACCTTATTCCATTTTCAAGACGTCACATTTTCAAACCTTGCGGAAATAAAATTCTTAATACATTGAAGATAATTAAATGAACACAATTCTTTTCTGAATACTTCTCATTCATAAAATTCTTGAATAAATACAGAATTGTTTACAGGGCGAAATCTAATCATCGCCACAGAAAAAAAACTGAAAATACAAAGAAAATAATGTCGGGGCATTGGCATTACAAAAACTGCCTCACACAAGTTCCTATCACAACAAAACAAAAGAGAAACTTCCTAAACCGGAGGTGCACTGGAAGCCTTGTAGGGTCTTCCTCCACCTCCGAGTCAGAAGAGATCTCAATGACCTCAACTGAATCTTCTATGATGAGAATCTTGTTTGGGGCCAAGTCCTAACAACTTCTGGTATGCCTCGAGCTTCAACCGGTACAGAAAGTCCAACGGTTGTAGGTCTTTGGTCGGGAAAAGTGAATGATGCCTCCCGAACTGCGTAGTAAGGTGGAAGATGTAGAACTAAGCCATTGCTTACCCAATCCAGCTCCAGGTCGTAAGGACCTGCGTAAGTGTGTCGATTACCCTCAACACTCCATGTCCCCTCCTGGGACATAGTGAAGCGATAATCTCGGATCAGTGCTGATGGGTCCATCTGAACATGCGTACAAATACACTAGAAGAAAAGAGAGGGAATAAAACATCTATGAAAAACTTGTCATCGACATCGTGGAATTACACGGAATAATACACCAAGACAACACACGAGTACATATATATCATGTGATCATACAAGCATATAATAACGATGAATGAAGTATAAAACTCGAGAATTTAGAATCAATATCGATGAATATAATGTATGCAATGCGATGCTTGAGTCCACCATCCTTACTCCTTTATCCTCCCAATAACTATTCGGAAATAATCGAGAGTACAGTTCCCATAACAAGCCGGTTTAATCGCACCAAAATTATTCCTCGCAAGGATATATGACCGATCTGTTCCAATGGAACTGTCCATTTCAGGACGGTGTCGTATTAAACACTTTCTGGGCATCCCTCTCATTTATCCTGATTGCAAAGAGGGGTTGTCGGAGATCATCTAGTTTGCGATGTGAGCACTGTCCGATCCAACAGAATACCTCATCCAGGAATACATGAGACTCGTCTCAGCTAGACTCTCCCTCAAGACTTTGCTGACGAATCACCTCCATTAACGCCGTCCTTCTCAACATCTTGGGGCTCATTCGTCTCCTATACATTTCCTCTCCACTACTTCATTTTTGACCATGGATATGCACCCTAACCGAGATTAGCAAGTTATGTCTTTTAATCCATCTTTTCTAATGATCTGCCCATCCTAAGACATCTCCCATCGGGAATGCTTCTAGTGGGTCCCGATCTTAAGATATAAACAAAAAGAGAATAATTTCGAGTATAATACTAAAACAAGTTTTCATGAACATCTTAACACCTCCTAATTTTTTAGGAAAAACCTCAAGGGATAGTAAGTGTTAATTTCATAGTCATGAAAATAAATCCTAAGGTAAGATTTTCTACTACTTTAATATCCAAAATTTCATAACACTTTAAGTTTATGAAGTCAAGACTTTAATAAATCATATTTTATCCCACATCATTATTTTAACTTGGAAATAAAAGAATAAAATATGATAAACCACTTTTAAAATACAATACTTTTTAAAAATGAAACATTTTCAGCAGCAATTCATTAATAAAATACAAACTCTTTTCCTGAACACATTAAAGGTTCCTTTGATGTTAAAATCATCACCTTTAAACATATTCAAATACTAACAATAATTTCTAATATTTCCAAACAAATAACTCATCTAACCTTGTCCAAAGATATAGTTTTTCCATCTAACAATAATGAAGAAATTTCTAGATTTACAACAGTCAAAAACTACATAAAGGTTCATATCATTTTATTATCATCCCCTTTAGTTATGCCTTCATAAAATACTTAAAGAGCAAATATAAACTGTACTTTATGAACAACATAATAAAAACTCATAACTTTCTATGAAGTATGAGAAGAAGATGAAGAAGAGAAAATAAAAGACTACCTTAGTTTTTATAGGGAATTTAGTGTAAAAATGAGATGATGGGGTGAGGTATTTATAGGAGAGCCTCACCCTCATCAAATCAGAAAATTTAATGCAAAGTAAGTAGATTTAGACTAGCATAGGTGATGTGTCTAATGATGATGGAGTGAGAGGATTTGTTGAGTGATTTAGGGGCTTTTGAAAGCTTTTGCATTACTTGTGTAACAAGTAAGTGACTCATGAAATGATGACTTCCAACTTTATTGATATGATATAATTTCCCGATAAACGTCGTGTCCAAACATTTTCGGATAATTTCGTTTGAAAATATACAATCTCCCGATTTAGGACATTTGCCCGAAATGTCGAAACTTGAATTTCGAGGTGAAAAATATCTAGAGATGAGTTACGGACAAACTTGGTGTCTATTTTAACTAGAAATAATATTTCGAAGCCAATGGGGAAATCGTAATTTGATTTCGAGTTACGGAACTCAAAAACTGGGCGAAAACTCGATAAAATGACCCGAAATCGTCTCGAAAACTTTTATTCTCCAAAAATCTTGAAAAATAGGGCAATCAAGAAAATCATAATACAAGACTAAAAATAAACTGAGGTTTAGCCTAAAACATTACTGATGAATTTCTAGAATTAATCTATTAATAATAATTACTTAATTAAAAGTGCTATGAAAAACACGGTGTTACAATCCTCTCCAACTTATAAAATTTTCGTCCTCGAAAATTAATCATACGTTATAAGAAAACAGATGGTGGAATGATTTTTTCATGCCACTTTCAACCTCCAAAGTAGCATCTTCTCCATTTGTCTGGCTCCAAATTACCTTAACTAAGGCGATTTCTTTGCCCCGCAGAGTCTTCACACTCCGATCGACAATTCTCAATGGCGAAGTCTCGAAAGTGAGATTATTCTTTAACTAAATTGAGTTGGGTTCAATAACATGCAACAAGTCACTAATGTATTTTTTGAGTTGAGACACATGGCAGACATTATGTAGGTTTGACAACAAAGGTGGCAAGGCTATTTGATAAGCTACTGGTCCGATTTTTTTAATGATTTGGTATGGTCCTATGAACCTAGGGGTAAGCTTATGGGATTTTAGCACTCTGCCAATGCCAGTTGTTGGAACAATCATCATAAATACATGATCTCCTTTTTCAAAACTCAGGGGGGTCCTTATTCTTTACAAACAAAACTGGAGCACCCCATAGAGAAACACTCGATCTGACGAACTGTTTCTACAGCAAATCCTCCAATTGTTTCTTCAACTCTGTTAACTCTGAAAGTGTGCATGTCAAGAGGAACACTTTGAAAAGCTCTCCTTGAATGTCATGATTTTGATGAGGACAACTTGTGCCTAAAAGAGCTTGAAGATCACCAACAAATCAACGTGCTTAAGTCTTTATTTGGTACTAGGCTTAGACTAGATTCTAGTTTAAGTTGAGTCGAAGGCTTAGGGCACCTAATACATGTCTCATATGCATATATCTTTTAAATCATTTCATCCATGAGATATGTCATTCATAATATGTTCATGCATTACATAAATACATGTATATGTGCATTCAAGGCATAAACTAAGTGTTAAACATGTATCATCTAAGTGCATAACGTATTTGATGCTTTGTATTTAAAAATACACATTTTAATTACTGTTAATCGATTAACCAATCCTTTAATCGATTAACCCAACTGCTGTGAAAAGTGGTTGCTACTGGAACACGTTTTTAAATACTGTTAATCAATTAAGGCATTACGTTAATCGATTAACCTAACTGTTTGTTAAGTTGTTGGAACTGAAAAACTGAAAAACAGAATCAGTAATGATTTTGAATCACGTTAATCGATTAAGATGGCATTTAATCGATTATCTGGGGTTCTGGACTGATTCTTTATAAACTGCGTTTTCAGAATTAATCTCATAAGTTGCATGTTGCATTTATTAGAGAGTTAGAGCATTTTACGTGTTAATTGTTGCATCTATTTGTTAAGTGCATTTGTGAGTTTAGAAATGAGAGATTCTATGCTTTAGGATTGAGTGCATTTCATGTTATAATTTCTCATGTTTTCCCTCACATGTTCATGCATATTTTGATGCTTTTTCATGAAGTTTTATGATTCTGTAACTTCTGTTTTCATAACTAATACTTGTCATTTCACATGAGTTTGTGTTAGATGTGCATTAGAGTAAAGCCTTCTTGTTATATTTGAGCTTTGAAATAGCTTTATTTTACTCTT